>NW_011476214.1:3870-14238 GCF_000754665.1 Bison bison bison | reverse complement strand
CAGGAAGGGGACGACAGAGGATGAGATGGCTGGATTGCATCACTGACTTGATGGACGTGAGTCTGGGTGAACTCCGGGAGTTGGTGATGGACAGGGAGGCCTGGCGTGCTGAGATTCATGGGGTCGCAAAGAGTCGGACACGACTGAGCGACTGATCTGATCTTATCTGATATCCCTATTATTTATAAATATGGCTGTTACTGTCACTTTATTTCTAGAAAATTACAGGAAAATCTTGAAGACAAGGCCCACTTTGTGGGCCTTCTTTTGCCAAAAGAAGAATTCTCCATTTCTGACTTTATGGTTGATACCCAGTGAGAAAACTAGGATACAAATTATTTGAAAGAAAGAGGACATGTATACCTGTGGCGGATTCATTTTGATATAAAGAAAAAAAAAAAAGAATTGGAATATAACTCCATAAACCTTGTCAGCCAAAACGTGGTTCTTTGTGCACACCTTGTTCTACACATGTGTCCGTCTCCTACAAAGATTACTGGATCTTTGTATTTTCTTTTTTAAGTAAAACAAAAGAGACATGAATCAACTCACCTAAATACAGAAGAACTTGAATGAGTCATTTAGTGAAGAACTCTTTGCTAAGATTAATGAACTCCAGCAATGCTGCTGCTTAGGACTTAATAGAAACACACCGGAAAAGGGTAGTAAAAGTGCCCAGTATTTTTCATTAATTATTTCATACTTTACGATTTTCCAACCTGTTAAGAAAACTCAGAGATACCAAAGATAAGATCAAGCCTGAAAAGTAAATCCTGGCACCAAGCTGTATCACAAATATATGCCATCATGACCTTAGGCATGTGAAAACTAGAGAATATAACTGAGGTACTGCCTTGATGACTGCAATTCAACTAATTACATTTTAACTCTGAACTCTGTCCCAGGTGGTGTATTGATTGTATATTATTTCCCTAAAGCCTTAGGGCATTTGTATTATCAACTTTACTCATTTAATCTTAAAAAATAAAAAAACACCATTAAAAAAATCTATGTGGATATAAAATACATAAATCCACAAGGGGAAATTATACACGAATAGATTTATCTTTTATTAATCCATATTTAATTTTTAAAATTTTCTTATGAAGGTATATATATATATTCTTATGTTTCTAAACATATGGCTGCTAAATTATAATTATACTGTTTATACTTTACAATATTTACCATTTATACTTTACAAAATTTGTACTATAAACTTTATTTTATATTTACACTATTGATTCTATTGATAGAAAACAGATTCCATTGGCTTTTCAAATATAGAATGTTCTCAGATGTTTATATTTATTACTGAATCTAAAAAGAAATTTTGGATGATATGTTTTCTAAAAACATCTGTTTATGAAAAGGATGATATTTTCACTAATTTTGGTAACTACCCAACTTGGCTTTAAGGACACAGGTTAAAAATAATAACTTGATGCAGAAGGAGCTGAAGTGCAAGCAGTGAAAGATTTTACTTTCTTAGGCTCCAAAATCATTGCTTTATGGTGACTGCACCCATGAAATTAAAATGCACTTGCTCTGTGGGAGGAAAGTTATGACAAAACTAGGCAGCACATTCGAAACCAGAAACATCACTTTGCCAACAAAAGTCCATATAGTCAAAACCATGGTGTTTCCAGTAGTCAGGTATGGATGTGAGAGCTGGACCATAAAGAAGACAAAGTGCCGAAGAATTGTTCTTTCAAATTGTGGTGCTGGGGAAGACTCCTGAGAGTCCTTCGGACAGCAAGATCCAACCAGTCAATCCTGAAGGAAATCAGCCCTGAATATTCATTGGAAGGACTGATGCTGAAGCTGAAGGTCCAGTGCTTTGGCCGCCTGACATGAAGAGCTGACTCACTGGAAAAGACCCTGATGCTGGGAATGACTGAAGGCTAGTGGAGAAGAGGGCAGCAGAGGATGAGATGGTCAGATGGCATCACCGACTCAATGGACATGAGTGTGAGCAAACTCCAGGAGTCAGTGAAGGGCAGGGAAGCCTGGCGTGCTGCAGTCCATGGGGTGGCAAAGACTCGGACACGACTTAGTGACTGAACAACAATAACAACAAGCTTATTTCTCACTAGTGGAAGATTCAAAATACATTTGACTGGGCAGCTGTGCCCTATATGGGCTCTGATTTCTCCCAACTTGTACCTCACCATCATCATGGTGCTTCTGAGGTTATGATTCTCTTAATATTCATTTGAGAAAGAATAGATTCTTCTTCAAATAAATGATGCCAGGACAATTGGGCATTCACAAGTAAAATTACGGGATTGGACACTTGCCTCATATTATATACAACAGTTAACTCAGAAAGTGAACAAGGACCTGAATGAAAGAGCATAAACTATAAAACTCTTACAAGAAAAACACAGGCCTTACATTTCATGCCCTTGAGTTTGGCAGTAGATTCTTAAACAGGGAAACCAAAACATGAGTGACAATAAATAAATAAATAAATTGCTAAATTGTACTTCCTCAAAATTTAAAATATTTGTATATTAAAAACATTATCAATAAAGTGAAAAGAAAAGGTACAGAAAAGAAACAATAAAGACAAAAAGTCAAATCAGGTACAACACAAAATTTACAAATGTCCAACAAGCATGTGAAAATATTCTCAACATATTTAGTTATTAGGAAAATGCAAATCAATGTCATGATGAGATATCAATTTATATCCACTGGATTTGCTATAATAAAAGTATATAATAGCAATGATTAGCAAGGATATGAAGCAACCAGAAGAGTTATATATTATGCCTGGAAATCTAAAATACTACAGACACTGTAGAATAAGTTTGGCGGTTCTTCTCACATGGATGAACATAGAATTACTATCAGACAAAATGCTTAGCAGGGAAAAAAATAGTCTTTCACAAAGAGGTGTTAGGCTTTCCCCCCAGTTTCTGGCAGATAATATATATCTTATGTGATAGTAGAGTCTATTTAGGGAGGAGGGTCTGGGTACACCTGATATCAAGGTGGGTGCGTGCTAAGTCGCTTCAGTGGTGTTTGATTCCTTGCCACTCTATGGACTGTAGCCCACCAGGCTTCACTGTCTATGGAATTCTCCAGGCAAGAATACTGGAAAGGGTTGCCATGCCCTCCTCCAGAGGATCCTCCCAACCCAGGGACTGAACCCATGTCTCCTACGTCTCCTGCACTGGTAGGCAGGTTCTTACCACTAGTGCCACCTGGGAAGCACCACAGCACATAGAATTCACTCCTTAGACTGGATGTGAGTTCACTGTGAAGTGTGTTAGTTGCTCAGTCGTGTCTGAATCTTTGTAACTCCATGGACTGAAGCCCACCAGGCTCCTCTGTCATGGGATTCTCCAGACAAGGATACTGGAGTGGGTTGCCCTCCCTTTCTCCAGGGGATCTTCCCCACCCAGGGATAGAACCAAAGTTTCCTGCATTGCAAGCGGATTCTTTATCATCTGAGCCACCAGGGAAGTCCATGAGTTTGCTAGTTGGGCAAAATTAAATCAGGTTAACCAGATGCTCTAATTGGTATCAGCAGGGCCCCCATTCAATCCACCATTAATGTTACTTACCAACAAAGTTCTCTGTTATCATTGTGCAGCAATAGCTATTTTATATGCAATTTGACTGACATGAAAGACTATTTTAGATTTAGCTGGAACTATTTCTGAAGTGTGCATTTCTTAATTTTATTTTTGATGGTTTATGTACAAAGAACAGATAAATTTTATATTAACAAGTAGAATTTTACAAATCATACTCAAGACTTTGTGGGGACAGAGACATGACTTCTTTGCACTTATAATGTACCAATTCTTTCTATGCTATGTTATGCCAAGTCACTTCAGTCATGTCCGACTCTGTGCGACCCCACAGACGGCAGCCCAACAGGCTTCCCAACAGGATTCTCCAGGCAAGAACACTGGAGTGGGTTGGCATTTCCTTCTCTAATGCATGAAAGTGAAAAGTGAAAGTGAAGTCGCTCAGTCGTGTCCGACTCTTAGCGACCTCATGGACTGCAGCCCTCCAGGCTCCTCCATCCATGGGATTTTCCAGGCAAGAGTACTGGAGTGGGGTGCCATTGCCTTCTCCGCAAATTCTTTCTATGTGGTGTTAAATAAATATATCCTTTAAATTTAGGCTTCCCTGGTACCTTAGATGGTAAAGAATCTGCCTGCAATGCAGGAGACATACGTTTGATTACTGGTCATGCAGATCCCCTGGAGAAGAGAATGGCTACCCACTCCAGTATTCTTTCCATGGACACAGGAGCCTGGCAGGCTAAAGCCCATAGAATTGTAAAGAGTCAGACATAACTGAGCAACTAAGCACATGTGTGTTTTCATGTCTTTTAACTTTAGTGTCTTAGTGTTGAACAGCTCTTAGTTACTATGATTCAACTCATGTAACTCCCTCAGGGTTAACTATAAACTTTCATGACAACTCAAATCCATTCTTTGATGACTTTTAATGACTTAAAGAAAAGAAAAAAAGAAGACTCACCTGAACAGCCAAATGGTAATGTGTCTTTACTCAGAAATCTTTACATGACAAACACTTTATCTAGAGACTTAAATAGTCTAGGCTTTAATTAGGTGTTATTTATTATTTTATTGCTAAGTCTCTACAGTTTACTAAAGTGGTTGAACGATGTATCAACAAGGGAATTACGTTAAATGTGTGCCCTGTTTTCCTTCCTAAAAATTGGAATTTGAAATGCTATTAAAAATGCTACAAAACTTGGACAGTTCTCCACAGTGCTCTTGTAAATGAAAAAACAAACCTAAGCCATTTTACATTCATTGACATAGTAATTTGGTATTGACTAGCTTCCTAGCAGTCTCTTTCACATCATTGTTCCCGAGGCTGTAGATCACTGGGTTCAGCATGGGGATGACCACTGTGTAAAAGACAGAGGCCACCTTGACCATGAGCCATGAACTCCTGGAGTTAGGAACACAGTAGAGGAAAAGGATGGTCCCATGGAAGACGGTAATGGCAGTCAAGTGGGAGGCACAGGTGGAGAAGGCTTTGTGGTGCCCCCCAGTTGAAGGCATCTTCAGGAGAGTGATAAAAATGAAAACATAGGAGGTGAGAATAATCATCAGGCTGCTTATTTCATTAAACGTGGCAGAGACTAAAATGATCTCCTGGCTAATGTAGGGGTCAGAGCAGGAAACAGCAACAATGGCCGCGTGCTCACAGACAAAGTTATTTATGATATTATTTCCTCTAAAGGACAATTCAGATAAAAAGTGGGTAAGAGTCAGGGAACAGACTGTACCCCCAAGAGTATGATGCACCCACCAATAAGGAACAAAGCTTCTGGAACATGACAGCTGTGTAGAGAAGAGGGTTGCAAATGGCCACAAATCGGTCATATGCCATCACTGCCAACAGGAACGTCTCTGTCACCACAAATATGCAGGCAAAGGAGAACTGCATGATGCATCCTGTGAAGGAGATGGTTCTGTCTTCCACAATCAAGTTTTCTAGCAGCTTGGATGTAACTACTGTTGAGTAACAGAGATCAACAAAGGACAAATGTCTGAGGAAGTAGTACACAGGGGTGTGGAATTTGGGATTTATCTTGATAGTTAGGATCATGCCCAGGTTCCCCAGCACACTGACGGAGTAGATGGTTAAGAATAACAGGACAAGGGGTATCTGGAGTTCGGGATATTCTGAGAAGCCCAAGAGAATGAAAGTGACTTCAGCACTCTGGTTTTCTTGGTTCCTGTGGACAAAATATAAAAGTTGATTCAGAGAAATCTGCAGCAAAATTTGAATGAAATGTAATGTTATTCCCTCAGTATTGTCGGATGTTTTTGTGACTCCATGGACTGTAGCCTACCAGGTTCCTCTGTCCATGAGATTCTCTGGGCAAGAACACTGGATGGGTTGTCATGCCCTCCTCCAGGGGATCTTCCTGACCTACACATAGAATGAGAGTACTTATGGGGAAAAAGAGTGCATTGAATTATTATTATTTTTTAAATTAGCCTCTTTCCCTCCAAAATGCCTCTACTGTCTTTTTCTGACATTAAAATTCATTCTTTTCAAAGCTACTTCCTAAATTCTTACCAAAACCTGAAATGGCACTCAGTATAAAGGGAAGTTCATTCCACATAGACTTCTCTAAAAATTCATTAGGAGTTGAATTCATATATCATATATCATTCATATATCATTAGGAGTTGAAATTAAACACTCTGTTATTTTCACTCAGGTTTTATAACTTTATACTCCAAGAATACATATAACACTTCCAGATTTCCTGTACATGTATAACTATGTCATTCACATATTCCCCAACTCTTTTTCTTCAGTTATTCCTTTACATTCTTAAACATGTGATTAATTCCTGATTTCCTGAAAGTATGTTTCAATTTAACATGCAAATCATAGAGCACATATTCTCTAACTGAAAACACTTTTTTTTTAAAGTCAGGATTTGTTCCCTATGTCTATGGTAACAAAGTTTGAATAGTCCAAGGTTGAAAGGGAAATCTTCACCAAAGATGAATACAATTTCTGATGCACACTTGATCCTTCTTCCCCACACTCCTTCTCCACACCTGTAGCTTTTCTCTCCACCTTCCACACTCTGTACTTGTCAACAGGCTTGGGGCCAATGTTCCCAATTGCCCATGTAGCCCAGGAAGTGTCAGCCATGCTCAGCTGTGAGCACGGGTGCTGTGCATAGTATTTATCTTCTTTTCTGTGCAATTACCTTGGAATAATTTTCCCATTGCAGACCCACTATGTGCTCAGCCCTGTAACAGGCATTTTAGAAACTATAAAATTATAAAATCTCAGCCTCAATTTGTTTCTTAGAGCATTATTCCAGGATATAATCCATATAAGCACAGATGACAACTTATAGTTCTTGTTTATTATTAAAGTTTGTATGTATAAAGGGAATGAAAATATTGTGATCCAGAAAAAACAAAAAATTTCCTTGTGATGTAGCATGGTGAACAACAATAAATGTGGTGAAAGATAACTAATCAAAGACTTCTAGTCAACTAAACAGGTAATCTGGCAGTTAGATTTATACACGTGCTTGTTTGCCTCCTGCAAAGATTAATGAAGTATATTAGGAACATATTATATTCCTTTTAAAGTGAAATAAAAATCAACTCACCTGAGTGTAGAAGAATTTGACTGGCTCATTTAATAAAGCTTCTTTTCTAAGTTCAATGGATTCTAGGAAAATTTATGCTGAGAAGTCATTTTTTTTAATATAGTAATAAGTCTGAAAAATAGTTAACGGGAATCTAGAGTATATTGCAATGAATATTTCAGAAAATGAATTTCTCTTATAATGTATTAAAAATATATTCAGACTTGAAAAGGACTGAGAAAAGGACACCAAAAAAGGAAACCAAAAAAGCTGAACCCTAACATCAAACTGTAACATATATATGCCACCAAAACCCCAAGGAGATTAACCTTAGAGAATATTATTTAGCTATTGCCTTGAGACCACAAATGGGGCAATTAGATGAAATAATGTCCTTGTGATACTTTGGTTGCATATGCATTTTTTTCCAAAGTTTGGGGAACAATTTCATCATGCACTCTAGTCCATTGATCTTTTAAAAATGTTGAACTAGACACTATATTTTTGTCTTTAAATACTTGCAAAATGCAGAAATATACAAAAGCAAAATCAACTATTGGGTAACAATCTAAAGATTCTTAATTTTTGTTGAATTTCTGGTTGTCCCCCTGTATCTGTGGGCTTCCCTCATAGCTCAGTTGGTAAAGAATTCTCTTGCAATTCAGGACACCCCGGTTCAATTCCTGGTCAGGCAGATCCCCTGGAGAAGGGATAGGCTACCCACTTCAGTATTCTTGGGCTTCCCTTGTGGCTCAGCTGGTTCGGGATGGGGAACACATGTATACCTGTGGCGGATTCATTTTGATATTTGGCAAAACTAACACAATATTGTAAAGTTTAAAAATAAAATAAAATTAGAAAAAAAAAAGAATCCGCCTGCAATGCGGAAGACCTGGGTTTGATCCCTGGGTTAGGAAGACCCCGTGGAGAAGGGAAAGGCTACCCACTCCATTATTCTGGCCTGGAGAAGTCTGTACAGGCCATGGGGTCACAAAGAGTCTGTCACAACTGAGCGACTTTCACTTTCTCTGTATCTGAGGGACATATTGACGTGTTTGGATGTAAAACTTATACAATTTGAATCATATTATAGTGTTTTTTACCCTTTCTTTAACATTGTGTTGTGAGTTTCATTTTCTGTAAAAACCATTGGTTTTCTTAAGATAATACAACTTGCATTACTATTACAAATATGAGCACAATTCTTTTTTATTCTTACATTTATTATTGAAATTGGAAAAAAAACTGGTATTCTATTTTTCAGTTTATAGTCTAGGTTTATGGGAAGTATAGTATATTTATTATTTAAGAAGCTGCCATATCTTAACATATAAACATCTCAACTCCAATAACAGTTTAATAGGACAGGGAGCAGCACTTTTTTCTGGAAAAAGCTGTACAGTAAATACTTTAGCCTTTGTGGGCCACGTAGTCTCAATTTCAGCTATGCACTTTTGTATCTCGCAGCATGGATTCACCTGTAGGCAATATATAAGTCAATAGGCATGACTCTGTTCCAATAAAATTTTATTTATAAAAGACAGTAGGACAGATTTGGTTTGCAGATCACACCTTGTCAACGTATGCAATAGAAGGCATTTATTGATTGTTCAAAGTCTAAAATTATTTCCAGATGAGTAGGCAGATGTCCTCTGAGTGGCAATACAGAGATTTAAGCTTGTTCTCAATTATGGCTTATGATAAAGTGACTGGGTGCATGTGTGTTAAGTCACTTTAGTGGTGTCTGACTCTGTGAGAGGGTATGGACTGAAGCCCGCCAGGCTCCTCTGTCCATGGGATTCTCCAGGCAGAACTCTGGAGTGGGTTGCAGTGCTCTCCTCCAGGGAAACTTCCCAGCCCAGGGATCAAACCTGTCTCTCTTGGATTGACAGTTGGGTTGTTTACCACTAGCGCCACCTGGGAAGTTCAACAGTGGGATTGTTATGGTATAATTGTAATGTAGTGAGAGAAATAATGATTTGCTTTAAAAAATACTACACTTTTCTGCATTGCCACTGTGCATATTTTTGTGTTTTGCTTATTTATTTTTCATTAAGCTTTTGTCAAGCATATTAAGAGTGTTCCTCACATGTTGAGATACTTGAATAATGACCAAGATATTTCCTGATCAATAAAATCACAATAGGACTTTGAACTTTGAGTCAAACTATAGTGTTAAGATAGATTGAAGGGATAAGAAAGAAAAACAAAAGACATTTTAAGCAGAGAAGACAGTCTGAACCAAGGTAGGAATTTGAATGTTCAAATTGTTTTCAATTAGAAGTCGAGTTTATGCAGGGCAAACTTTGGGAGATGGCGAGGGACAGAGAAGCCTGGCATGCTGCAGGACATAGGGTTGCAAAGAGTCTTACATGACTGTGAGACTGAACAACAACAAAAAGTATGAGATACGATCAGAGGACCAGAGAATCTAAATCGTGTAAAGAATGCAATTAGGATTAGTACTGATGTTGGGAGGGAGTGGGGGCAGGAGGAGAAGAGGACGACAGAGGATGAGATGGCTGGATGGCATCACTGACTCAATGGACGTGAGTCTGGGTGAACTCCGGGAGTTGGTGATGGACAGGGAGGCCTGGCGTGCTGGAATTCATGGGGTCGCAAAGAGTCGGACATGACTGAGCGACTGAACTGAAGTGAACTAAACCGATTGCTGAATAGAGTTGAAATAGAGTTCTATGCCCACAGGACAAGTATGTAGTAATGAAGAGAGTGTGGTTGTAAAACGGTGTCGACAATAGGAATGAAATGGACTCAGTTTCAATATTATAATCATGGCATTCAATGCAGTTGCATTAGTTGTTGATGTAAACAGAAAGAATTAACTCCCATTTTCATTTTGTTTCAGAAACAAACATTATATTCTTGACAGCATCTCATTGCAGACGAGTCAGTGATTCCTGGAAGCTAGCAATAATTACACAGGTACCTACAATGTGAAGTAGTAAACAGTGAGGTGTAATGTGGGAGCTAGAGCATCTGATAAACCAACCAAAGGCCTGAAGACATCTGGAACACGGAGGGAAAACAAACGGAGACTCTTACCACTGTCTTCAAATATTTCAAGGCTAAAATATGAAAGAAACACTGACCTTTTTTCTGTGTCCTAAGGACAGAAATTTAATTTTAAATGGATTAACTTTTAAAAGCCGCAGGAAGCTAATTTCAGACCAACAACAATAAAAGAATTTTCTATTTTTTTCTCCAGTGTCAATGAACAG
>NW_011476214.1:0-1515 GCF_000754665.1 Bison bison bison | reverse complement strand
GGCACAGAAAGCCCTAAATTCATTAACGTGAGCTTTCTGGTTTTAATTTCCGATAATCTTCTGATGGTCGGACTACCTGGTTTTTGTTGCAAAAATGCATATACATCCTGACTCCTCCCTTCCCTTTTCAGAGCAGTTTCTCTGAACTAACTGAGAAGTTGTCTTCCAGGTTTGTGTGTGCGTGGCCGCTCAGTCATGTCCGACTCTTGTGACCCAATGGACTGTAGCCCACCAGGCTCCTCTGTCCATGGGATTCTCCATCAAGAGTATTGGAGTGGGTAGCCAATTCCTCCTCCAGGGGATCTTCCTGACCTAGGGATTGAACCTGGGTCTCCTACATTACAGGTGAATTATTTATTATCTGAGCCACCAGGGAAGCCACTTATTTTCTAGGTTTAAGTCCATAGAATAAAAAATAATTTTGTTTTTAGGTTTATTTTGTTGTTGTTGTTTGTTTGTTTGTTTTTTGGTCTGTTAGTAATTTCATGTCTCTTTCAGGAATAAGGAAACCAGTGTTCAAAGATGGCAATTTACTATATCACATTCAAGCAGCAATTCACCTTTGATTTTTATCTTTGTTTTTCCAATTTTCATTTTTGAACTAGGAGTGATACATAATCACATAGTTTAGGTAATGAAGAGTGTTAACACTTCATCTCAATTAATTTTATAAAAAGTAAATACACAAAAACATGGTTAATAATATGTGCAAATATTAGTATAAATATTAAAATCCTTACAGAAGCAAATACTATTAATATATTACAAAAACAAGAATGCATAATGAAGTTATAATGTTATTAACATATATATATAATTCAATGACAAAGCAAAAATATTAATAAGCCATAAACTATAAGAGATGAGAGGAGAAAAAAAAAGACTCTAAATTCAAACTAAAAACAATATATGATATATATATATATATATTGTGTGTGATTGTGTTTCTGTTATAATCCCAAATGACACAATTACATTATATCACAGAAATCTACTAATAAGGAATAGAATTTTTTCCAATCTTTCTTAAGAAGTTTTAAAAATTGACTATGTCTTAGCCCATAAGTAAAACACAACAATTTTAATAATAAAATTATCATTTATTCAGTTCAGTTCAGTCCCTCAGTCGTATTCGACTCTTTGAGACCCCATGAATTGCAGCACACCAGGCCTCCCTGTCGTGAACTCCCGGAGTTCACTCAAACTCATGTCCATCGAGTCGGTGATGCCATCCAGCCATATCATCTTCTGTCATCCCCTTCTCCTCCTGCCCCCAATCCCTCCCAGCATCAGAGTCTTTTCCAATGAGTCAACTCTTCACATGAGGTGGCCAAAGTATTGGAGTTTCAGCTTTGCATCAGTCCTTCCGATGAACACCCAGAACTGATCTCCTTTAGAATGGACTGGTTGGATCTTGCAGTCCAAGAGACTCTCAAGAGTCTTCTCCAACATCATAGTTCAAAAGCATCAATTCTTCGGTGCTCAGCTTTCTTCACAGTCCAACTCTCACATCCA
>NW_011476213.1:11941-15483 GCF_000754665.1 Bison bison bison | reverse complement strand
AAGTAATTTTAGAGAGAAGAATAGACATTATCAGAGAAATGCAATACAAAACTACAATGAGGGACCATCACACACCGGTCTGAAAGGCTGCTATCCAAAAGTCTACAAGCAATAAATGCTGGAGAGGGTGTGGAGAAAATGGAACTCTTTTACATTGTTGGTGGAAATGCAACTAGTAGAGCCACTATGGAGAAGAGTGTGGAGATCCTTAAAAAAAAAACTGAAAATATATCTGCCATAATACCCAGCAATCCCACTGCTGGGCATACACACTGAGGAAAGCAGAATTGAAATAGACAGGTGTACCCCAATGTTCATCGCAGCACTGTTTATAATAGCCAGGTCATGAAAGCAACCAAGATGTCCATCGGCAGATGAGTGGATGAGAAATTTGTGGTACATATACACAATGGAATATTACTCAGCTATTAAAAAGAATGCATTTGAATCAGTTCTAATGAGGTGGATGAAACTGGAGCCTATTATACAGAGTGAGGTAAGTCAGAAAGAAAAACACCAATACAGTATACTAACCCATATATATGGAATTTAGAAACACTGTAATGATAATCCCATATGCAAGACAGCAAAAGACACACAGATGTATAGAACAGTCTTTTGGACTCTGTGGGAGAAGGTGAGGGTGGGATGATCTGAGAGAATATATTGAAACATGTATATTATCATAGGTGAAACAGATCATCAGTCCAGGTTTGATGCATGAGACAGGGTGTTCAGGGTTGGTGCACTGGGATGACAGAGAGGGATGGGCAGGGAGGTGGGAGGGGGGTTCAGGATGGAGAACACATGTAAACCCATGGTTCATTAATGTCATTGTATAACAAAAACCACTACAATATTGTAAAGTAATTAGCCTCCAATTAAAGTAGATAATTTTTTAAAAAAAGAATGGAGAATAGAGCAGGAGGAATAATTTTATGTGATTTCAGCCCATAGTACAAAGCTATAGTCATCCAGAGAGCATGACACTGGAAAAAAAAACCAGATATATAGAACACCGGAACAAGATAGAAAGCTGAGAGAGAAACCCATGCATCCATGGGCTCCTTATCTCTGAAAAAGGAGGCAAGAATATATAATGGGGAAAATATAGTCTCCCCAATAACTGATGCTGGAAGAACTGGACAACTATGTGCAGAAAAATGAAATTAAAAGATTTTATAACACTATACACAAAGATAAACATAAAATGGATAAATACTAAATGTTTTCAATTTTAAGACCAGACACTATAAAACTCTTAGAAGAACACATAGGCAGAATATGTATGACATAAATCACAGCATGATCTTTCGTGACTTACCTCCTAAAATAAAGGAAATAAAAGCAAAAATAAATAAGTGGGGCTTAATTAAACTTATAAAATTTTTCACAGCAAAGGAATCTATAAACAAAAAGAAAAGACAACCCTCAGGATGGAACAAAGTAATAGCAAAGGAAACAATTGCTGAATTATTAATTTCCAAAATATGCAAGCAGCTCATACAACTCAACACCAGAAAAAAAAAGAAGCCCTGCAGAAAGTGGGCAAAAGACCTAAACAGACACTTCTCCAAAGAAGACCTACAGATGGCTAATAAATCCATGAACAGCACTCATTATTAGAGACATGCTAATCGAAGCTACTATGAGATATCACCTCATACCAGACCAAATGGTGGTAATCAAAAAACTCATAAAGAAGAAATGTTGAAGAGGGTCTGGAGAAAGGGAAAGTTTCTGCACTTCTGGTGGGAATGTACATTGATACAGCCACAATGGAAGATAGTATGGACATTCCTTAAAATAAAACTAGGAATAAAACCACCTTATGACCTAGCAATACCATTAATAGGCATATACCCTGAAGAAATCAAAACTAAAAAAGACACCTGTACTGTTCATTGTAGCACTGTATACGATAGACATGAATGCAAACAACCTAGATATCTGTCGACAGTTTAAGACAAAGAAGCTATAGTACATATATACAATGAAATACTACTCAGTCATATAAAGGAGTGCATTTTGAGTCAGTTCTGATGAGGTGGATGAACCTAGAGCCTATTATACAGAGTGAAGTAAGTTAGAAAGAGAAAAACATATATTGTATATTAATGTATTTATAAGCATGGTACTGATGAACCTGTTCACAGAGCAGCAGTGGAAATACAGACACAGAGAACAGGCTTATGGACAAGGGTGGGGGAGAAGAGGGAGAGGGTGAGGTGAATGGAGAGAGCAGCATGGATGCATATACACTAACATATGTAAAGAGATACCAATGGGAATTTGCTGTATGACTCAGGGAACACAAACCAGGGCTCTGTGTTGTAGGCCCATAACCTAGATGGGGTGGGAATGGATAAGAGATGGCAGGGAGATTCATGAGTGAGGGGATATACGTACAACTATGGTTAATTCATTTGATGTATGACGGATTCAAACCAATATTGTAATGCAATCATGAACCAATTAAAACAAATAAATATTTTTAAAAGAGAAAAGAAGCAGGAAGTTCTCCCCTAAAACTTTAAGAAGTGGCACAGTTCAGTTACTCATACAAGGTCAGGTTTCAGGCTTGCTGTTGGTCAATCACTAACCAGTGTCTGACTCTGTGACCCCATGGACTGTAGCACGCCAGCCTTCTCTGTCCTCTACTGTCTGCTGAAGTGTTTCATGTCCATTCAGTCTATGATGCTATCTAACCCATCTCATCCTCTGCCACCCCCTTCTTTTGCTTTCAATCTTTCTCAGCATTAGGGTCTTTCCAATGAGTCAGCTCTTTGCATCAGGTGGCCGTGGTAACAGAGCTTCAGCATCACTCCTTCCAATGAATATTCAGGATTGATTTCCTTTAGGATTGACTGGTTTGATCTTACACTTCAAAGACTCTCAAGAGTCTTCTTCAGCACTGCATTTGAAAGGCATCATTTCCTTAGTGCTCAACTTTCTCTATGGTGCAACTCTCAGATCCATACATGACTAGTGGAAAAACCATAGCTTTGACTGAATGGGCCTTTGTCAGGAATCTGATGTCTCTGCTTTCAGTACACTGTCTCGATGACTGCAGCCATGAAATTAAAACATGCTTGCTCCATTAAAGTGAGTTATGACAAACCTAGACAGGTGTCAAGTTAGTAAATGGTACTTAAGAAGGACAGAGAAGCCTGGTATGCTGCAGTCCATGTGGTTGCAAAGAGTCAGACACGACTCAGTTTACTGAACAACAACAACAACAACAACATATGAAGGAAACAGTGGGAGGGAAGACAAGAAGCTTAATTGAAACTGTGCAAAATTCAGTTTGTGAAATTAAATATTTTCAGTTACCACACTTAGCTGTAAGTTTATTCCCAGTGAGGACAAGACTATTTGTTACCCCAAATGAAATATACTATTCAAGTAGTTTGATGCTATTTTCTATCATGATGTGTATGTTTTTTTCTCCATCAGTTCAGTTCAGTTCAGTTCAGTCGCTCAGTCGTATCCGACTCTTTTCGACCCCATGAATTGCAGCACGCCAGGCCTCCCTGTCCATC
>NW_011476213.1:8854-11346 GCF_000754665.1 Bison bison bison | reverse complement strand
GTTCCTCTTCACTTTCTGCCATAAAGGTGGTGTCATCTGCATATCTGAGGTTATTTATATTTCTCCTGGCAGTCTTGATTCCAGCTTGTGTTTCTTCCAGTCCATAATTTCTCATGATGTACTCTGCATATAAGTTAAATAAGCAGGGTGACAATATACAGCCTTGACATACTCCTTTTCCTATTTGAAACCAGTCTGTTGTTCCATGTCCAGTTTTTTTCCATACCTCAAAGCAATTCTCCAACACAAGCTTAGTGTCCTATAATTTAGTACATACTAATATCATCTACCTGAAACAGCTTCAGATCCCAGAGGTTAAGGGCTCAGTCCCACAAACATGCCACCCTCCCCACTTCAGAACTCTATGACAATTCCATGTTCCCTGCACTTCTGGTCTAATCATTAAGATTGGATGTAGCTACAACTTCGTCTTCAGGTTCAGTTTTTGCTAGTGCGGCTCATGGAACTCAAAAGAAACTCATTGGATTAACTCATGACCAGCCAGATGGAAGGGAGGCCCAGGGCAAGGTGTGCTAGAAGTTAATAGAAGGCAGCAGGAACCTACTAAGTGCAGAGCTTCCATGCTCTTCAGGTCTCCACACTGCCAGTTCCTCTAAGCTATGAGTCCTTCAGGTTCTCAGAACCAAGGCATCACTACATGGGCATAAATTATTTGTTTATTCACCATTTCTAACTGATGAAACCTTCAGGCTCTTGCCCTTCACTGAACATCAGGAGGGTAGGATCATTATTTCAACCATCTAGTCATATGGTTGGTTTCCCGGGCAACTAGCCTCCATCATTAGAAGATTTCCAAAAGTCACTGTGTTAACATAGCAAAAGACATATAGGAAATTCCAAGAGTTTCTAGAGTTCTGTGCCCAAAAAGGGGAGAAAGACCAACTATATCTTTTTTATTGAAAATCACATTACAAACCTTAAGATTGTTGGAAATTTGTTGGGAAAATAACATATTGACACTGTATTGTATCAATGGCTATAAAATGATTGAACAAAAAATTTTTCTATAACTTTATTTCTTTTATTTATTTTTTTAACCACGTATTAGTGTTAGGTTATGTTGATTACAATTTTGTATGCATTTGTTAAGATGTACAATCCCTAATAACATTCTTTTTCCAGGCTTACAATTTCTTATTCTGCCAAAGTGCAAGGTTTAGGTCATAGTATAAGGTCTTTTCACCAGAAAAATGGATATTTCCCTTTCCTGGAAGTGGAAAGTAACTATCTGTTATCTTAAGCCTCTTATGTCATTGAACTGTCAGGCACAGAGATTGATAGGAACACAGGCTGGGGACGTTGAACTCAGCCACCAAACAGTCATTGTCTATTGCTACATGATGTGGACAGGAAACTAGATTTGGATAAGGATATTCCTTGAGGCTTCTCCTTTGCACTTTCCCATGTTCCTATAAAGGTTAATAGAAGACAGCAGGAACTGATTAAGTGTGAGATCCCTCTAGATTCTGACCACTTGGAAATGAAATTTAGGTTAACCCCACAAGGAAAGGGACATGGACTTTTCACTGCTGGCTGAAGACAAGGCAGATATATTATCAGGTGTAGAAAAACAAATTTATAATTTCAACAGAGTCTACTTTCGAGTCTGATTTGAGGATTGCTTCATCGTGTTTTCTAGTTTGATTCCCATAAATACACTTGTAAGTTTTTAACTACATTTTCCTCTTTGCCCTTATGGTTTTAAAGAAAAATCATTCCCTTTTTCAAAATCAAGACACCTGTGTGGAGTTGTGACTAGATTAAAGAAGGTAGTAATGTCACCAAATATAAATATGGTGACTCTTGAAAGTTTTAACTTCAGTCTGTAGAATGAGAACAAAGGAATCTTCATTTTAGGAGAGAGATTTAATATTGTTGTGTAGAAGCATCACTGTTGCTGTGGTGGTGGACAATGGTGAACTACACTGATTATGCACTGGTGTTGCCAAGTACTGCATCCAGCTTCTACACACTGGTAGGCCATCTTAGAGGTTAGTGCTTATAAACTATGTTTAACACTCATTTGGTTTGCAGATTTTCCCTTTTTGCCCATAGAAATTAGAGTGGGAAATCAGAAACAAGAAGATTTCTCCAGGTCTACTAGTGAGACAGTTGCCCACTGTAGTTAGAGACAGAAATCTGGTGAGAGATCTTCACGTGGAGATCTGGTGATCCAGAGGGAAAATCCTGTTTGATTCCTGCTAGCCTGTTCCTCTTCTTCTCTACACCCAGAACTAACTGCAAAACTGTATCTCCAACAACAGAGGGGTGGTTTCAAGCTGAAGGTACATCCAGGAGGAGTAGAACCTCGTGTTTCTGGATCGAGCACAATTTTCCCAACCTGGTAAGTTTATATTGTGATTTGGACTTTTTGCATTGAGCAATGTCCTTTGTTCCTCTGTGTGCTTGGTCATGAGCTTATTTGCTCAGTCCTCTCAGACTCCTTGCAACCTCATGGACAGTAGCCCGCC
>NW_011476213.1:7017-8403 GCF_000754665.1 Bison bison bison | reverse complement strand
CAGTCTTTAGAATGGACTGGTTGGATCTCCTTGCAGTCCAAGGGACTCTCAAGAGTCTTCTCCAACACCACAGTTCAAAAGCATCAATTCTTTGGCACTCAGCTTTCTTCACAGTCCAACTCTCACATCCATACATGACCACTGGAAAAACCATACCCTTGACTAGATGGACCTTTGTTGGCAAAGTAATATCTCTGATTTTCTATATGCTATCTAGATTGGTCATAACTTTCCTTCCAAGGAGTAAGTGTCTTTTAATTTCATGGCTGCAATCACCATCTGCTGTGATTTTGGAGCCCAAAAAATTCTTGTTAAATCTAAATTCTAACTTACCTCATAATACTCTGTCTCTCTCTCCATGTCTCTCCCTGTCTCTTTCTCCTCTGGCCAGTTGCAGTGCATAAATCAGGTTTAGCTTCCTTGGTCACTCTGATTAGGTGCGCTTCTTTTATATGGAGAGAATAAGGTTATGTCAGTTGAAGGACCCTTTCTTTAATAGACAATTTCACACTGTACATGCTTATAGGTATGACTCACGTTTGGTGGAAACTTTGCTATAGCATCTTACATTGAAATATATACACTCCTCTTTCCTTTTGTGCTTTTACATTTACTTTGTTATATGAGAAAGTCTTGTTTCTTTTTTATATGTCTAAACCTGTATAGTACATTTCATAGAACACCATTCCTGTTTTCATTATACTCAACTATTTGACATCTTACTGCCAGGTGTAAGTGGGATGTTTGTACACTCACCTACTTCTCAGTGGTCAGTGTTTATATTCCCTTCATCTCTTCCTTCTACTGCCATGATTTGGTTACATTCTTTCTACTTTGCAGAATATTTAATTCTTACAAATATAAGTCTATCCATGCCCCAGTTTTTATTTCAGTCTCAGCTCTGGAAAAAAATATACAAAATGTTTAAGATCATGATATTGCCTATTTCCCACATCATCTTTTGAAATATATATTAAAACAAAAAGAGTCTCAGAATCTTCAAGGCCCCTTCCTACCTTGCCCACAAAATAATTTAAAAAAAAAACCTTCTTCAGAGACTGAACAGTGCCATCTGGTGGAATGAGCTTCATTTTGTTGTTCAGTCACTTGTGTCCCACTATTTGCAACCCCTTGGACAGCACCTAACCAGGCTTCCTTTTCTCTCACTATCTCAAGGAGTCTGCTCAAACTCATACCCATTGGGTCAATGATGCCATCCAACCATCTCATCCTCTGTCAACCCTTTCTCCTCCTGCCCTCAATCTTTCCCAACACCAGGGTCTTCTCCAATGAGTTAGCTCTTCACATCAGGTGGCCAAAGTATTGGAGTTTCAGCTTCAGCATCAGTCCTTCCAATGAATATACAGGGTGCATTTCCTTTAGGAT
>NW_011476213.1:0-6863 GCF_000754665.1 Bison bison bison | reverse complement strand
TTTTTTTTTTTTTTTTTTTTTTAATTTTGAGGCTGCAATAACTCTTGTCAGTAATTTGGGAGTCCTCAAAAAGGAAGTCATTCTCTACTTCCATTGTTTCCCCCTCTATTTCCCATGAAGTGACAGGACTGGATGCCATAATCTTAGCTTTTTCATGTTGAGTTTTAAACCATCCTTTTCACTCTACTCTTTCACCTTTATCAAGAGATTCTTCAGTTCATCTTTCCTCTCTGCAAAGAGCTGGTGTCATCTGCACATCTGAGGTTGTTAATATTTATCCAGCAATCTTGATTTCAGCTTGTGAGTCATCCATCCCTGCATTTCACATGATGTACTCCACATAAAGTTAAATAACAGCGTGACAATATACAGCCTTAGTACTCCTATCCCAAGTTGCAACTGGCTCATTACTCCCTGTCTGGTTCTAACTGTTGCTTCTTGACCTGTGTACAAGTATCCAAGGTGGTGTGGAATGCCCATCCCCTGAATTTTCCAGTTTGTTGTGATCCACAAAGTCAAAGGCTTTAGTATAGTCAATGAAGCAGAAGTATATGTTTTTCTGGAATTCCCTTGCTTTATCTATGATCTAACGGATGCTGGCAATTTGATCTCTGGTTCTTCTGCCTTTTCTAAATCGAGCTTATAGATCTGGAAGTCTCAGTTCAGTTCACATACTGTTGAAGCTTAGCTTGAAAGATTTTGAGCATTATATTGCCCATATGTGAAATGAACATAATTATGTGATAGTTTGAACATTCTATGGCATTGTCTTTCTTTGAGATTAGAAAGAAAACTGAACTTTTTCAGTCCTGGGGCCTCTGATGAGTTTTCCAAATTAGCTGGCATATTGAGTGCAACACTTTATTGGCATTATCTTTTAGGATTTGAAATAGCACAGCTGGAACTCCATCACCTCCACTGGCTTTGTTTGCAGTAATGCTTCCTAAGGCCCACTTGGCTTCACACTCCAGGATTTCTGGCTCTAGGTGAGCTATCACAGCATCATGGTTATCCGGGTCATTAAGACCTTTTTTGTACAGATTTTCTGTGTATTCCTGCCACTTCTTAATATCTTCTGCTTCTATTAGGTCCAACTGTTTCTATCCTTCAGTGCCCATCTTTGCATGAAAAGTTCCTTTTGTATCTCTAATTTTCTTGAAAAGATCTTTGGTCTTTACCATTCTATTGCTTTCCTATATTTCTTTTCATTGTTCACTTAAGGATGCTTTCTTATCTCTTCTTTCTATTCTTTTGAACTCTTCATTCAGGTGGAATAAGGTACAGTCCTTATTTAAGGTGCCCCTTACATGCATGGAGGCCATTCCCTGATAGCTCAACGTTTAAAGAATCTGCCTGCAATGCAGGAGACACAGGAAACATTAGTTTGATTCCTGGGTTGTGAAGATTCTGTGGAGGAGGAAATGGAAATCCTCACCCTTATTCTTGCCTGGAAAATCTCATGGACAGAGGAGACTGGAGGGCTAAAATCCAAAAAGGATAGCAAAAGTCAGACATGACTGGGTGACTAAGCATGTAGCTATAGCCACGGAATGTGTGCATATGTATATCAATAGTGTCCTATGAGTTCTTGCACATTTAAAATTATTTTCTGTCGTTTAATACTTGGCTGTCTGGTTGTATGGATACAAAACTCTTGGTTTTCATTTTCTTTTCTTAACTTTTATGAAAATGCTCTTGTATTATTGCCTTGGTCTTTTAGTTTCTTTGGAGAATTATAAAGTCCTTCAATTTCCCCCTTCCTTCTAATCACCTAGAGTTCTGAGGAACTTGCCATTACCTTTACAGAGAAGACATTTTTAACCTGACTATTCTAAATATGCAATATGATGAGTCTCATAAAATATATATAGTTATGTCGTGGTTGACAGGCTGTGTCCAACTCTTGCAGTCCCATGGACTTTAGCCTGCCAAGCTCCTCTGTCCATGGTATTTCCCAGGCTAGAATACTGGAGCAGGTTTCCATTTCCTTCCCAATACATCCATACAACTACTCTATAATCAAGATGTAGAATATTTTCATCATCTCAAATATTCCTTCATGCCTTTTGAAGTCTCTCCATATTCCATAACTACACTATTTCTTTTTGGAGTGGAGGTTTGGGTTCAATGAGAAACAAACTTTTGAAGAAAAACAGTAACTTTTAACATTACATTTTATTCTGAAAAAATTTTTTAAGCAAAGTTAAACATATAAATAGCTAAACAACTAAAGTTAATCTTAATCTGACTGATAATTTTTTTTTTAACACACATGTATGCCTGTGTCAGAGAAGGCAATGGCACCCGACTCCAGTACTCTTGCTTGGAAAATCCCATGGACGGAGGAGCCTGGTAGGCTGCAGTCCATGGGATCGCTAAGAGTCAGACACGACTGAGCGACTTCACTTTTGCCTTTCACTTTCATGCATTGGAGAAGGAAATGGCAACCCACTCCGGTGTTCTTGCCTGGAGAATCCCAGGGATGGCTGAGCCTGGCGGGCTGCCGTCTATGGGGTCGCACAGAGTCGGACAGGACTGAAGCGACTTAGCAGCAGTAGCAGCATGCCTGTGTAACTATTATCCAGGACTAAATTGAGCAAATGTCCAGCACATCATCAGGTTTCCTTGTGTCTCTTCCCATTCTGTACCACACCTTACCTCGTAGGCACTACCTTCATGATGAGGTTTTCCACCTCGTGAAATGCCTACCAATGAAATTATAAGATATGTACTTAGTGAGCGTGTTCATTTTTTTCCATTTACAAGAGCTGTGAGATTATCCCAAACTTCTGTTTATAGCAGTACCTCATTTTGTTTTCTAAATTAGTGAATATTAATCCATTGTAAGAAAATGCTACAAATGTTTTATCCATTCTCTGAATGTTCATGGGAACCATGTGCATTTTTGCCATTTGTGAATAAAGCTGCAATGAACAATTCTGTATGTGTCTTTTTAAGGGGATGCACTCCAGATCCTCTGGTGAGGGAGAGGTTAAGGGGAGAAACTTCCAGGTGCAAAATAGATGAGTCATAAACATGAAATATTCAGTGTGGAGAATATAGGCAATAATTATGCAATTTTTAAAATCTTGCTAGATTGTAACTAGACTTACTGTGGCAATTATTTTGAAATGGACAGAAACATGGAATCACTGCACTGTGTAACAGAAAGTAACACAATGTTGTAGACCAACTGTACTTAAAAGAACAAATAAATACTTTGAAAAAGAGGTCTCATTTGTTGTTACCATAGGCTAGGGCTGGAGATAGGGGAACTGGATGAAGCCAGTCAAAAGGTACCAACTTCCTGCTGTGAGATAGATTAGTACTAAGGATGTAGTGTACAGCATGGTTAATATGACTAATTCTGCTGTATCTGAAGTATGAAAGTTAATAGGATGATAAGTCCTGAGTTCTCATCACAAATTCTTTTTTTCTTTAATGTTATATCTATATGAGATGATGGATATTCACAAACCTTATTGTTGTAATCATTTCAGGATAATGTAAATGACATCATTAGGCCATACATCTTAAACTTATGCAGTGCTTTATGTCAATTATATGCTAACAAAACTGGAAAAATTGATGATCATAAAACACACACATAAATAGCATGTAAATGAAGGGATTGTGCTATAATTTATATGATTGTTTTTAAGCTCTACTATACTTTTTTTTAAAAATCTATTCACTTTCCTAAGTCCATGAAAATATGGATGACCCAAATGGCTGGGAAAAACCTCACCTACTCTCTTGAAATATATTATTGAAAGTTAGTATCTGATATATGGCTTTGGAGCCAGTCCATATTAGCCACAGAAAGTTGTGCACATAGATATCAGGTGATGAATACAATAACTTATTGTGAAACTACCAACAGAAACAAGTTAGGGACATTTCAAAATTTTGAACTTTGATATTTACTAAATGGTACTAATTAACTAGCTTCATTGCAATGCATAAATTCAGTCACACTAGGTAACTGCAAAGGAAGCAGATTTTTGAACCCTAAACAGTGCAACTGGAGTATTTGTGTGAATGTACCACTGGGAAAATCTAACATGTTGATGTTAATCAATGTCCTTCTCACCTTGTGGTTTTACACTGCTCATGGACAGGGTAAGTTGAAACAGATGTGAACACTCAGCCTTCCTCCTAAATATAACTATCTACTTTCCTTTGTGTGTATTTCTGATTGAATCGACTGGTTGAAATAGTCTGCACTGTGAGATAACAATAAAAACACCTTAATGGAAAAATGATCAGATATTCACCTAAAAGGGGAAAACAAAAGGAATACTTTTCTATGTCAGCTGAGTTCCACAGTGCAAAAAGTACTCTATGTAGATTATGGGGTCATGTGAATATGCTCATGGAAATGTGAATAGAAAATGTGTCACAGAAAAGTATATTATATATAATTCCAGAATGTTTAGGAGAGTCTTACTTGTAATATGAGGAAACTTTGGAGAACAATGGTTATTTTTATAATTTTACAGGTTCAAATATATTTTTTCCAGGTTCAAATCTCATTTTAAATATGTTCAGTTTACTGTATTGCAATTATAGTTTAATAAATCTATTAAAGGTCATTAACGTCACTGTTAGTTTTAAAGGACCAGCTTAGGTACAGATATATTCTCCTTTTACAAAATGTGAAATACAGTCTTAATTTACAGTGTAGCGCCAACACATTTAGAATTATTTTCAGAGAGAAATGTAAATGTTGACAACCTTAAAAAAAATCTTGTCACTTTTATTTTTAAACTTATAACTTCTTTCATTAGTTATCTATTACATGTCAGGCTCGATCTCCCAATTCATTCCTCTACTCTCGGGCCCCCTTGTATCCATACATCCATTCTCTATGCCTGTATCTCTATGTTTGGTTTGCAAATAAGTTCATCTGTAGCATTTTTCTAGATTCCATATATAAGCAATATTATACAATATTTATTTTTCTGTTTCTGACTTTCTGCACTCTATGTGACAGTCTCTAGGTCTTTCCACATCTCTGCAAATTGCACAATTTCATCACTTTTAATAGCTGAGTAATATTTCATTGTATATATGTACCTCTTTTTCTGCATCTATTCTTCTGTTGATGGACATTTAGGTTGATTCCATGTCCTGGTTGTTGTGAATAAAATTGATAACTAATGAGAACTTATGGTGTATCATAGGCAGCTCCACTCAATGCTCTCTGGTGACCTAAATGAGAAGGAAATCCCCAAAAAAAGGAAATCCAAAATCAGTTATATATTCATATAACTGATTCGTTTTGATGTACAGCATAAGCTAAGCCAACATTTTAAAGCAACTCCAATAAAAATTAAAGAAAAACAAAAATTAAATTATATATATTGGCAAAACCAATACAATATTGTAAAGTTAAAAAATAAAATAAAAAAATAAACAGCCAAGAATGCAAAAAAATTAAATTATATAAATGTATTAATATAAGTAATTAAATTATATTAAAAACAAAGATTTTACTCCAAAATATAAAACATATATGTTCTTCACTACAATGTTTTTGTCTTTCATTTTCTTTAATAATCTATTTGTCTTCAAGTTTTTGTAAATGAAAACTCTAATGAGTTTTATGATACCTCGTGAAATTCAAGGTGTGAATAGAATATGCATCACTCTGCATTATTCATCTCATAATTATTGCATGTTATTTTAGTCCATTAGGCAATTTTCTTCGTCAACAACATTTACAGCACAATAAAGCTCCCTGTCCAGTCATTAGTGTTACAATTAAGAGCAGCTCAGACCCCAGATCACTTAAAAGAAAGGCTGCATCATCATTATTCTTGCTGAGGAGCAGGCAGACATAAATTATTTCTCCCGATTCTCAGGTATATGAGTGATGGTTTATTAATCAACTAGAATAAGACTACAGACATATTTCCAGACAAGAGGAGAAAGAGTATACAATATGAAACAGAAATGTGAAACTGACAAATCTTCACCAGATATTCCAGTGCAACACTTGTCTTCTCATTAACAGCTGAACTGTTTCCAAAAGTGGTCTTAAAGCTAAATGTTGGAATATTTTAAGCAAAGTTTTTTTCAGAATTTATGGGTGCACTTATGAAATTTTTAGCATGCAAAATAATTGTAATATCAGATTCAAGCCATTAAGTAAAACTCACATCACCTAACACCTATTGTTGTAGATGCCTGCATGCTAAGTCGTTTCAGTCGTGTCTGTTTCTTTGCCTCCCCATCAAATCTAGCCCACCAGGCTTCTCTTTCCATGGGATTTTCCAGGCAAGAATACTGGAGGGGGTTACCATGCCCTCCTCCAGGGGATCATCCAAAGCCAAGGATCGAACCTGCCTCTTCCATGTCTCCTGCATTGGCAGGCGGGTTCCTTCTTTACCACTAGCACCAACTGGGATGCCCATTGTATTAGATACATAGTCCTAATTAACAAATTTTCCAGAGAACATATTGGCTTAAGACAATACACCTCCATATTCTTAGAGCTCCTGTGAGTCAGGAATAAGGAAAAGGCTTCGTTGGCTACTTATGCGTCACTCTGTTTGGGGGGCAAATGGGTAATGATCTGGGCTGCTGTCGCCTGGACGCTCAGCTTGGCTGGAAGATTTGCTTGCAAGTTGGCTCACTCCTCTGGCTTTTGGGGGAGGCTTCAGCATCTGACCATTGGGCATCACCGCATCTTGCTTGAGAGACAGCTAGCTTTCCTCAGGGCCAGTGACCCCAGACAGGGAGGAGGAAGCCTCCACAGAAAGCATAATTTCTTTTTTAATTTCTTTTAAAATGAAGGTGTTAGCAGTATTAAACAGATTTCAATCCACATAAGAATTATACTAAAGATATTTAATCTT
>NW_011476212.1:36636-39101 GCF_000754665.1 Bison bison bison | reverse complement strand
TGCATGATTGAGACAAAGAAGCCACATGCCTGCTTTTACATTCCAGCAGTGCCACTTGGAAGCTCTATGGTGTTAAGCAACTCACGATTTGCATCTGTAAAATAGGGACAATAATAACAATTACCTCACGAGGTTGTTAAGAGGATTTAATTAATTCAAACTTACAATCATGTCTGGAACTTTGGAAGTGTTATATAGATTTTAGCTGGTATTACTTGGATATGTAGCTTGGCCTCTACAGTGTTGGCCAGTGAAGTGCCCTTCTGTTCAGCATCATGGGAGTTTGTCTTCAGATTCAGACAGAGCTGAGGCCGAATCCTAGATCAACCATGTCTGTTTAAGTCTGGAACCCTGTCTGGGCTTCAATTTTCCCATCTGTAGTCTACAGATAGTAATACTGACTTCTCAAGGTTGTTGTGAAGATTAGATGTGCTCACCAGGCAAAGTACTGGGTTTGGAGCCTGACATGTGGGTTAGTGTGCTGTACTTGTTGATTTCCTTGGCACCCCAACCTCCCTATTTGTTTACACATAGGATGAGACTAGGGGCTTCCCTGGTGGCTCAGATGGTAAAGAATCCTCCTGCAGTGCGGGAGACCTGAGTTCAACTCCTGGGTTGCGAAGATCCCCTGGAGAAGGGAACGGCTACCCATTCCAGTATTCTTGCCTAAAAAACTCCCATGGGCAGAAAAGCCTGACAAGAAGAATCTGACTGGTTTCCAATTTTTCAGCCATGTTAGGCAGAGAGTGTATGTACTTAAGTCCATTCAGCCGTTTTCAAGAAAAACCTGGAAGTGTACCTATTTCCAAGAGTAACCTGCTGATATCAGGTTTTCTTTTCTTTTAACAGAATGCCATTCTTGTCATACAAAACTGTACCATTTGGGTAGCAGTAACTGACTGAGGATGAGCGGCATCAATTATCTATTACAACTCCAAGCTATCAATCAAAACACATGCTATTTCCTATGCCCCAGGCAACCAAAGGCATGAAACTAACAAGAACTCAGAGGAGCAAATAAACATGAATGTTGAGCTACAAAGTTCCCAGGAACACAAATGCACAATAGTAGTCTTTAGTCCCCATCAGCTCACTCTGGCTGGTACCAGATGCAGGTGAAAACAGAGGTGTGGTGGTGGAGGAAGAATGGGGTGAAAAAAAAAAATCCCCACGATGGGGGCTGGCATAAACTTAAAAGAGAATATAAACACCAACTCTCTGGCAGGGAATAAACAAAACCTCATTGAAATCAAGTTAGGAGGGCTTGGCCAGTGATTTCTGGAGACTTGCCCCCCTGGACAAAAGCAGTAAGAAAACTGAGAATGATGTCTACTCATGAGAAAATAATGGCCAAGTCAGAAAAAATAGAGAAGTGGATCAGAATAAATCACCTTTTAAGTGAGCAGAGTCAGAGACCAGGAAGGACAAAATTCCCAGTACCTGTTTTGTATCAACATGGGAAACTAGCTCATTTTAACCTGTCACGGTACATAAATCACTCTTAAAAGTTGGTGGAGGCAAGAATTCTCCCTCTAATACATCATATTTACCTGAAAATGGGCTTCCATAAAACTATAATGGCAATGTAAAACCTGTAAGGATTAACCCCCAAGAGAAGATAATTTTGAGAGGAACAGGTGAAATGTATCCTTTAAAGACATTAAAGCATGATCAAATTCTTGGTATAATGGGAAAAATAAAGGAAAATGTAAAATCACAGCATAGATCACTAACTAATAGTAGTAGGAGCACTAAATTCCAGATTCCTAGTGGAAGTAATCTAGTGACCTCAACCCTACATCAAGATCCCAATAAATCATATCATAATGTGATGTTTATTGAGTACCAATTGTGTGCTAGATTAAGTCCTCTTCTTTTCAAATGTCTGGCTTTATGTAATCCTTACAATAACTCTCTGGTGCAGGAACTGTTTCTAACCCTCATTATGTAGGGAAATAAACTGAGACAGAGAAATTAACTTACTTGCCCAAAATCACATCACTACATGTCTAAGTCAGGATTTGAATTTAAAACTCCTTGATTCCAGAGTCAATATTCTCAAGATCTGTGCTATACTACCTCTAGATAATACCTTCTAGATAATCCTTATGTGCCTTATGAAGATTTCTCTAACTTGATTACCTAGAGCATTCCATGTCATCAGATCACTTTTACTCTCTACATTCTATAACTATAGAGTAAATAAAACTAAAAGTAAATATAAATTCCATGTATTATAACAGGAGAAGACAAGGCAAATGTTTTAGGAAATATTCAAGCATATTTTATACTATTCAAACACTTCCTACAAAGAAAAAGTACACAACAGATATTGTTCACTGACTGACAAACAACTATCTGGAAGAAACATTTTTGCAAGGCTTAACAGTGGAAACAGTGACAGACTTTATTTTCTTCGGTTCCAAAATCACTGCAGATGGTGACCGCAGCCATGAAATTAAAAG
>NW_011476212.1:30996-36237 GCF_000754665.1 Bison bison bison | reverse complement strand
CTCTAAGAGGGCCCCTAGTGGCTCCTGTCTCCTGGAATGCATGCCTTTGTGTAACCCCTTCCCCTTGAGGGTGGGCTGGACCTAGAAGCTTTATCCTAATTAGTAGGGTATGGCAGCAGTCATGAGATGTCCCTTGTGAGATGAGGTTACAGAAAGCCTTCTGTCTCTTTCTCTCAGAGTCCTCACTCTAGAGGAAGCAAACTGCCATGTTGTAAACTGCCCTATGGATATTTCCACATGGTGAGAAATTAAAGGTAGTCTCTGGCCAATAGCCAGCAAGAACCTGAACCATCAAACAATTACCCAAATGGAATCCTGCCAAGAACTATGTGAGTAAGCTTAGAGTTTGATCCTCACAGAGGCAAGACACCTTGATTGCAGCCTACCAGGGATCTGGAGTCAGAGGACCGAATCTAGCTGCTCTCAGATTCTGGATCCACAGAAAGCAGGGGGTAATAAATGTTTGTCATTGGAAGGCACTAAGTTTTGGGGTAATTTGTTACACAGCCATAGGTAATGAACACAGTGCCCCTTTCTTCTTGTGATATAAGGGTGGTGGCACTGCAGATATTTCCATCTAAGTAAGTCAAATTAGGAAAAAAACAAAAACAAAAAACCTCTCGGAGGAAATCATTGCCATGGCAACAGTTACTGTTTTTCTCTGTCCAGTGTATATACTGGATAAGAATCCCAGTAGTTCTTAGCCCACAATTTCCTCCATTAAAAGGGGAATTAAATGTTGAGGGAAGTGTAGCTAGTAGGCGTCTCATATGGCCTTTGGGCCAGGAATCATACCACAGTGGTTTCTCCCACATTCCAGTACTTACTTCAGGACTGAGTGGAAGAAACAGTACAGGGAGTTATTACTAGTCTTTGGCCAGAAGAATGGCGGTAAATGCAAGCCAGTTAGATCTCCCACTTCCAGCCAAAAAAGAGGACATTGGTTTCAAAAGGAGAAATGGGAGTGTGGAAAACAAGCTGAATGCTTTTCATTTGTTAAATGCTCCATCCACTGACATGATGCTGTCTCATCGGCCCCTCACTGATTTACACTTGAGGTGGTCAAAGTATATTTTTGTGATTTTGGCCTTGTATTCAAAATATTAAGAGTAACTATCAGAGAAGTGACCATTCTGATACACAAATTTGGAGCCGACAGAAGTAGGGTGAGAACCGAGTGTTTATTTCCCCATAGCTAAGCCTTTCTTTTCCATGGCCCCTCTCTACTGAGTAGATACCTCTCCAACTAACATTTCTGTCCTTCTCTGGTAATACGGGAGTACCACTTCAGGGACACTGCCCCTGGGCCACCACTGGCCACACAAAGTTCATATGTCTTTCCCAGGAATTTCTGCCCTTACATCCCAGAGGCTGTTCACATTTTACAAATTGAGGTCATTCTTGAAACTTGTTTATACACCAGCACTTTTTAAAACTTGATGTGCCCAGAGCTACTCAGGAACAGAGTTAATGTTCAGAATCACAGGCCCTGCATCCCAGAGATTCTGACTCATTAGAACTGAAATGAGGCCCAAGACTGCATTTTCCCAGCATTTCCATGTGATTGATTCTGTTGGAAGCGATACACAGCCATCTTTGATGAATGTTGCCTGGAAAATGTATCCTTATCAAAACGGTGCTGTAACAAAGAGCTAAAAGATACACATGAGCACATATATGAACACACACACACACAGAGGAGTATCTTGTTATATGCAGTAAATTGTTTCTAAAAAGGTTGTATGTGTATCACATTTTATATATCAGTTCACATGTGAAATGCTTGGCATTCACATGGCATTTCCTTTCAGGAAAAGGACTGTACCTTCAAGGTTATTTCATCTGTGGCACCTCGCATGGTGCCTGGCACTTGGTATTGGTTGAATTAGTATTCATTGAATGAATGACTGACTATTCAATTTGTTCAAAGTGAGGGTAATGGGATGATAAGTCAGATATATTCAGCCTACAGCAGAGTATCTTAACATCATTCACTCCTATCTCCATTTAATAATGGTAACGTACTGCTCTTATTTTATGTCTCAGAAGGGTGAAAACAAAATATAAGAGGGACACTGAAACAGCTCTGTGAATGAGAAGCCTGCTTAGTGTCTTCTTTTCCTCTCTAACCTGAAAAGTTATAACCTAAGCCTTGCCAGGAGACTTTATGATCTATTATATTTGTAACTCCAAGGAGAAAGAGAAAGGATGTGATAAATGGAACCAATGTAAGGCCTCAAATTCCTCTTTTGCAAGTAACAGAGAAGACAAGCTTTCTTCTTGAACCAACAGATTACAAGATAGGTAGAGCCGGGTGAATCAGACTCTCCCAAATAGGTATGGAACAGTGGTACAGATTCTAAAACAGAAACTGGTGAGAATTTTGCTAGCCAAGCATCTGAAACTAAAAAATACCGCAAAGAACTGCCTTTGGTTGGCCTCTGGAGCAGACTTTTTTTTTTTTAAACTGCTAATAGGAGGTTTTTCAGCTAGTTTGTTTATGTGACAGCTTGCCTGTTAACAGAAAAATATTGATTCCTCTGGCTCAGCAATGGGGCCCCTAAAACATTTCATCCCCAAACTCATAAATTTGTAATAAAAAAATTAAGCTTTCCCAAGGAATTTGCTTGGCCTCAAATGTTTGATTGAACAAGGCACAGATATTTTTCCTGATTCTGCAGTTAAAAGCCAGACTTTCCACTTTCTCTGGTTTGACTTATTGAGTAAGCCTTTTGAAAAATGGAACTTGTACTCAGTGTGTTTTATTTTAACCTCACTGATGATCTGCATCTCAGCAGTAAATTTTTAAATAGCTGTGTTATATATGCTGAATAAATGATGAACCCTATTGTGCTTTGAGCTATCCTCATAGAGCATCAGGCAGGGTCAAGATTGAGAGACAGAAAGAAAAGGAGGAAGAAAGATTTAATATATGGCATGTTCTGACAACTGAAGAATTATTGATTGATGCCAAACTAGGCTCAAATAAACTAAAACCACTATATATGGTACAATCATTAGTGACATATTCGCCACATGCCAAGAAGGGTCTTCTGAAAAATGTGTGTAAATAAACTTCATGATCAGTGTTTAATAAAGGTGATCAGGTGTAAGTGCAGATAATAACAGCTGCTCACATTGTATCCTTTCAAATAGGAGTTATGATCATTGTTTTTTAATTTTCAACAGCTTTATTGAGACATAATTGATATATGATATTCTGCACATATTTTAAGTATATAGTCTGATAAGTTTTGACATATGCACACACCTGTGAAGCTATTACCACAATCAGGAAGCTGAATATATGTATCACCTCTGAAAGTTTTCTTATGCTGCTTTATAATCTCTCCCTTCACTCCTCCCACCCCTTGCTCAAGTAGCCATTACTCTGCTTTCTGTCATAATGGATTAGTTTGCATTTTCTAAAAATTTATGTAAATAGAATCATATACTACATACTCTTCTTTTGTTGTTGCTGGGACTCACTCAGCACAATTCTTTTGAGTTTCATCCACATTGCTGTATGTATCAAATTTCATTAAGTTTTTTTTAATTGTTGAGTAGCATTCCATCCTAAGGCCATATGACAATGTTGATACATCAACCTGTTGAGTGGTTTCCAGTTTGGGGCTATATTACAAATAAAGTTGCTAGGAACATTCATGCACACATGTCTGTAAGAATACATGCTTTCTTTTATCTCTTGGGTAAATGCTTGCTTGCAAAATACTTGCAGGAATCCAGACATGGCTTAGCTGGATGTCTCTGCTTCAATGATTCTCATAAAGCTGTGATCAAGGTATTAGCTGTGTCTGTTGTTTTATCTGAAGCCTGAGTTTAGGGAGGATTTGTTTCCAAACTCACTCTTGTGGTTGCTGGCAGGTTCATTTCCTCACAGGCTGTTTGATTATGGGTGTAAGTCCCTCTCTGGCTATGGACCCGGGAATGCCATCAGTTCTTTGACACATGGGGTTATCCATAGGGCAGCTCATCTTCCCCTCAGAGCAAGCCAACAAGAGAGCAAGAGAGGGCAAGCAAGAAGGAAGTCACTTTCATTTTATAAGCTTATCTCAGAACTGTCATCATATTGCTTTTGCAGAATTCTATTTATAAAAAGTGAATCACCCCTGGGTCTGGCCCACACTCAGGGGAAGGGCTTATATAGGAGATAACGATCATTGGAAGCCATCTTAGAGTCAGTTGTCAGCCTACCACAATGCCCTTTATCGAGCTGAGGAAGTTTCTTCCTGTTCATTTTTTAAGGGATTGCAGTTTTTATTTATTTTTAAAAGTTATTTATTTATTTATTCATTAGGTTCAGATGCGCGGCTTGCAGGATCTTAGTTCCCCCACCAGGGATTGAACCTGTGCCCTCGGCAGTGAAAGTCTGGACTCCTAACCACTGCACTGTCAAGGAATTCCCAGAGTTTTTATCAGACAAGTTTGTTAGATTATGTCAAATGAATTTTACTACAGTTGAAATAATCACTTTTTTTTTTAGTTCATTAACATGGCGACGTTTTAAAGTTTGTTTACATTGATTGATTTTCAAATGTTACCAAAATGGAATCTCTGGGATAACATCACTCCATTTTGATGTATTAGTCTTTTTATATATTGTTTGATTCTACTTGATAAAATTTTGTTTATAGTTTTTGCATCTGTATTAATGCAATATGAGGGATATTGGTCTGTATTTTTTTCCTTGTAATATATTTGTTGAGTTTTCATGAGAGGATGGTAGTTGTTGGCCCCATAGAACCAGTTAATAAATTTAAGTGCTTTGGGCTTCGTCACTCAGTCATGTCCAACTCTACAGTCCATGGGGTCACAAAGAATCGGATATGACTGAGCAACAAAGCACAAAGCATCTCCTCTTAAATTTTTGGGAAAAGTTTGTATAAAATTGATATTATTTCTTCCTTATATATTTGGTAGAATTTATCAGTGAAGTTATTTGGGCCTAGAGTTTTCTTTGTGGAAAGTTTTTTTTTTTTTTTTTACTACAAGTTCAATTTTCTTAGCAGATATAGGCCCATTCAGGTAATCTACATCTTCTTGAGTAAGCTTGGTAGTTCAGGTCCTTCAAGAAATCTTTTAATTTCATCTAGGTTGTCAAATTTATTAGCATAAAGTTGTTCATAACATTCTCTATTTGCCCAAGAGATTGTCATACTGAGTGAAGTCAGATAGAGAAAGACAAATATCTATGATAACTTTTATATGTGTGTGCTAAGT
>NW_011476212.1:30347-30896 GCF_000754665.1 Bison bison bison | reverse complement strand
CACTTTCACTTTTCACTTTCATGCATTGGAGAAGGAAATGGCAACCCACTTCAGTGTTCTTGCCTGGAGAATCCCAGGGACAGAGGATCCTGGTGGGCTGCCGTCTATGGGGTCTCACAGAGTCAGACACGACTGAAGCTACTTAGCAGCAGCAGCAGCTAAGTTGTTTCAGTTAAGTCTGACTCTTTGCGACCCCATGGACTGTAGCCCACCAGGCTCCTCTGTCCATGGGATTCTTCAGGTAAGAATATTGGAATGGGTTGCTATTTCTTCCTCCAGGGGATCTTCCTGAGCTAGGGATAGAACTTGAGTCTCTGATGTCTCCTGCATTGGCAGGTGGGTTCTTTACCACTAGTGCCACCTGGGAAGCCTATATATAAAATAGATAACCAATAAGAATCTGCTGAAAAGCACAGGGAACTCTACTCAATACAATGTAATTACCTATATGGAAGGGCTTCCCTGGTGACTCAGATGGTGAAGAATCTGCCTTCAGTGCTGGAGACCTGGGTTTGATCCCTGGGTTGGGAAGATCCCCTGGAGGAGGGC
>NW_011476212.1:28713-29816 GCF_000754665.1 Bison bison bison | reverse complement strand
TTCTCTTTTGATTTCTTTTTTTATCCATAGGTTATTTAAAAGTGTGTTGTGTTATTTAGTTTCAAAATATTTGGGAATGTTACAAATATTTCTGTTATTGATTTTTAATTTAATTCCATTGCCATTACAGAATCTAATTTGTATGACTTATATACTTTTAAATTTATTGACACTTACATAATGAATGGCCCAAAATATGGTCTATCTTGGTGAATGTTCCTTGTGTACTTGAAAGAAAGATGTTTTGATGCTCCTATTGAGTGGATTGTTCTATAAACATAAATCAAGTTGCTTGATAGTATTGTTCAAGTCTTCTATATCCTTGTTAATTTTCCATCTACTTGTTCTATTAATTATTGAGAGAGAAGTAGTTTTAAAATCTCCAGTTATAATTGTGTATTTGTCTATTTCTCCTTACAGCTCTATCAGTTTTTGCTTCATGTATCTTAAAGCTGTTTTATCAGGTTAATACATGTTTCGAGTTGTTGTGTCCTCTTGTTGAATTAACCTTGTTTTCATTGTGAAATAACCTTCTGTATCCCTGGTAATATTCTTTGCTCTAAAACCGAGTTTGCTATTAATATAGCCACTAAAGCTTTCTTTGGGCTTCCCAGGTGACTCAGTGGTAAAGAACCTGACTGCCAAGCAGGAAACACAGGTTTAATCCCTGGAGAAGGAAATGGCAACCCACTCCAGTAATCTTGCCTGGAGAATCCCATGGACAGAGAAGCCTGGCGGGCTACAGTACATGAGGTCACAAAAAGTCAGACACAACTGAGCACGCATGTGAGTTTTCTTTAGATCACTGTTTGTATGATTAGTTTTCACTGTCCTTTTACTTTTAACCTATCTGTGTCATAATATAAAGCTGGCTTTAAATTGGATTTTTAGACCCTTACATTTAAGGTGATTATTGTCATTCTATAGCTGATATCTACTATCTTGCTCTTAATATTTGTTTTCTATTATTTATCCCACTTGTTCATTGTTTCCATCTTTCTTCTTTTTCTGCCTTCTTTATATTGTTTTTACATTTTATATCTTCTGTTGACTTAGCTGTGACTTTGTTTTGTTGCATTAGTAGTTGCTTTATGGTTTATAGT
>NW_011476212.1:27416-27846 GCF_000754665.1 Bison bison bison | reverse complement strand
AACCATCTCATCCTCTGTCATCCCCTTCTCCTCCTGCCCTTAATCTTTCCCAGAATCAGGGTCTTTTCAAATGAGTCAGCTCTCCACATCAGGTGGCCAAAGTACTGGAGTTTCAGCTTCAACATCAGTCCCTCCAACGAACACCCAGGACTGATCTCCTTTAGGATGGACTAGTTGGATCTCCTTGCAGTCCAAGGGACTCTCAAGATTCTTCTCCAACACCACAGTTCAAAAGCATCAATTCTTCTGCGCTCAGCTTTCTTTATAGTCCAACTCTCACATCCATACATGACTACCGGAAAAACCATAGCCTTGACTAGACAGATCTTTGTTGGCAAAGTAATGTCTCTGCTTTGTAATGTGCTATCTAGTTTGGTCTTAACTTTCCTTCCAAGAAGTAAGCATCTTTTAATTTCATGGCTGCAATCAC
>NW_011476212.1:23136-27316 GCF_000754665.1 Bison bison bison | reverse complement strand
TTTCCTACTTGGAATCAGTCTGTTGTTCCATGTCCAGTTCCAACTATTGCTTCCTGACCTGTATACAGGTTTCTCAAGAGGCAGGTCAGATGGTCTGGTATTCCCATCTCTTTCAGAATTTTCCACAGTTTATTGTGATCCACACCTGATTACATTATTTGAAAAGAGTCAAACCTTTTCAGATAGTGCGTTTATGACTTGTTTGTTAGGCAGGTCTGGAGCAGTGTTCAATTGAGAACTAACTATTCCCTATTCCAGAGGCAAGAACTTCCTGAGTACTCTACCCAACACCCCATAAATTATGATTTTTCTGTCTTGCAGGTGATAACACATTGTCCTGGTTAAATGTGAGTATCAGGCACTGTTCTTCCTTATTCTTTCTGATGTTTTTCTCCCCAACTTCACTTCTACACTTCTACCCTCCCTGGGGCTCTGCCCAACTATCTGTAGTTGCCTTGATCCCCCCATACTCTAAGCTCTTTCTCTTCAACTCAGGCTCTGCCTGGGTTCTCCTTCCTGTACCACAGCCTGAAAACACTCTTAAATGGTGAGTTGGGACTAATCATAGTTTTCACCTCATTTCTTTCCCTCTCTCAGGGATCATCATCCTTTACTGTCTGATTTCCAGTGACTTGAACAGTGTTGTTTCAAATATTTTGTCTAGTTTCTGTGGTTGTTTCAGGCAGGAATACAAATCCTGTCCACCTTGCTCTTTCCTGGCTAGAGGTAGAGATATGATTGTTCCATTTTAAGATGAAGAAATGACCTCAAGTCTGAGAACTTCAAGATGACTTAGTGTGACAGTAAATGACAGTGCTGGAATTCATGTGCAGTTCTTTTGACCCCTTCTTTAAAAACATTATCTTGGAAGTATCTGTATGACCAGAAAAACTACAGGTTCTTTTCCTCCCAGTGTACAGTGTTTTTTTGTTTGTTTGTTTGTTTTAATAATTGTTCACTTTATGTTTAACCCCTGGGTTGTTTGTTTTTAGGAATAAAGGTTAGTAGCTATTTGGGGCTGTTTATCTACTGTCCATCTTTCTTTTCAAGGAAAATAATAGCCTTAAGAGCTCCTTAATACCTGGGGTTTGCTGTGAATCAATAGAGAAACTTTTCTGTGTTTGGACCTTGGGTAAAAGTTCAACCTCTGCTCTTACCTCTTAGGCTCCCTTATAGGTTATACCCTCGCCCAGTTCAGTTCCTTTGTTCGTTCCTTCCACTGGTAGAGTACTCTTCTATCATTCTTCTCCACCAATTCCACCCATCATTTCAACCCCATCTGAAGCTCTATTTCTACTATAAAGCTTTCCCATCTACTTAGTCAAATCAGGTTCATTTGGACAAGATACTATTGGGGGGTCCCTTCCAGCCCTGAAACAAGTTTTGTGGGGAGCTAATATGCTCTCCCCCTTCTTTAAATTATATCATATGGCATTAATTGACCCTGTGCCATGTGCTTAGTTGCTCAGTCATGCCCTACTCTTTGCGACCTCATGGACTGCAGCCCGCCAGGCTCCTTGGTCCATGGAGATTCTCCAGGCAAGAATACTGGAGTAGGTTGCTATGCCCTCCTCCAGGGGATCTTCCCAACCCAAGGATAGAAGCCAGGTCTCCTGCATTGCAGGCAGATTCTTTACCAGCTAATCTACTAGGGAAGCCCTAATTAACCCTGAATTATATTCTAAAATTGAATCATATATCTTTCCACTCTGTCCGGCAAACTGTGCATCATTAATAAGTTCTGAATAAATCTTGTTGAAAGAGTGAGCGAGTGGCATTTATTTCCTAGTCATTAATTTTTTTTTTCCTTTTTAACCAGAAAATAAGTTTCCTGAGGGCAGATTTAGTGTCTCTTGCTTATTTTATGCTACATAAGGACCTACACTATGCTGGAAGTAGTGAGTGTCTGCAGACGTGTGTGCTCAGTTGCTCAGTCGTGTCCAACCCTTTGCAGGCTTATGGACTGTAGCCTGCTAGGCTCCTCTGTCCATGGCAAGATTATCCAGGCAGCAACACTGGAGTGGGTTGCCATTTCCTACTCCAGGGAATATTCCCAAGCCCAGAGATAGAACCTGCATCTCTGGCACCTCCTGCACTGCCAGGCAGATTCTTTACCACTGCACCACCTAGAAACCACTGGCAACCTGATTTTCCAGAATCATGGTACTAAGCTCAACCGATAATATATAGTCCCAAAGTAAATATATGTTGAATGAACAATGAGATGATTTTGGAATAGAGAGTTTAGCAGGACATTCATGCTTACACGGAGAAACAAAGATGCAGATAGTGCAGACACACTCAAATTTTATTGTTTGTTTGATACATCTGCTGCTTTGAGGCTTATACTTAATGTGAGTCTGTTGAATGATTTACAGGTATACTCATACACAGAGATGAAGGGCTTTATTATAAATCATCCTTGTGCTGTAGGATACTGTGCATTTTTCAATGCTGTAAACATAAATAGAAAAGTGTTTTGTCTGTGACAAGGACAAACGTCAGTTGGCAAAGCTCTTAAAGATGCAGAGTTTTGAATTTGAGTTCTCATTATTATAGTGTCCCGATTCAAGAGATAAGCATAAAAAATGCCTTATTCTTATAAATTTTATTCCATAAACCTTTGCAATAAGAAAAATGTAATAAAAGTTATTATACAAAAGTAATACATGTAGAAAATAGTGTTAAGCAAAAATAAGAAAATCCATCTCTATCTCCAACATAGTTAACCATGAATAACATTTTAGAGCATATTCTCCCAATCTTTTTATATACATATTTCATTCAAAAATGTAATTATACTGAACATATTATTTTGTTACATGATTTTTCATTTACTGTCATGGAAACTATTCAGCATATATTCATAAAAATTCTCCAGATCATCATTTCTCACTGCTGCTTAGAATTTTAATGTATGGATCTACTGTAATTTACTTATCCAAACCCTTAATTTGGGTCATTTTGGTTGTTTTCAATATTTTTGCTGTCATGAAATTGGAGGAATGTGTCCTTGCAGATTTATTTCCTTAAAATAAATCTCTGTAAGTGGAATTCTTGGGTCAAGTAGTGTGCAAAATTCTTAGGCTTTTGACACCAAAACTACCCTCACTGCAATTTAATCTCTCAGCAATGCATGAAGTACCTTTTAAATGTGGTTTCACCTGTACTTATAACCTTTATGCAAGAGAAGTTTAAAGCATTCATATTTAGTAGTTGGAGAAATCAGGGTGCAGAAGAATCAAGGGTACACAGCATCAAAAGCAGAACTATAACCCCACTTTCTACATTCCTTAGAATGTACTCTTAGAACAGTGCTCATTGCATCTATCCAAGTAGTGCTTGGAAAAAGTGAGTTGCGGAGATTCTCTGAGTAAAATTAGGGTCTTTTAGTCAAACATGTATTGAAAATGTTAAACTGGTTGCAAAGCCTATTGTGGTAATGGAATGAGTCATGTCTGTAGTGTGGTCTCTGCAATTTAAGTTATTTGCCACCAGGAGGCAGCAGAAAGTCATGTTTGTTCTTTTTCCAAGGATGAAGTGTGGTTTTCCTGAGAAGATGGTCTCCTTTCCACCTTCCCACTTATGGCGTAATCACAAGTTACAGAACTTGCCTTGTACCCATATTGATTTATAAATTTATAAAATTAGGACTTCCAGTTTGGTTCAGATAGAGATAAAAAAATAAGTTTATGTATTTCCTCGTGAAATCTTAGCTCTTCTTAAACCTATTTTTTTTAAAAATAGGGGATTATTTCACTATATGCTTTGCAGTAGACTTGAGAAAGTTGATTTCTTTTCAAAAAACAACAAGATTTTAACTCCAATATAATTTATTGCTCTAGATCTAGTTAGTTTTATGATCTCTAATTTTCCTGGATGTAATGGCAAATGAAAAAAAAATGAAAATAAAAAGACACAGTATGAAATATAGATCAATGGAACAAAATAGAAAGCCCAGAGATAAATCCACCCACCTATGGGCACCTTAACTGTGACAAAGGAGGCAAAAATATACAATGGAGAAAAGACAATCTCTTTAACAAGTGGTGCTGGGAAAACTGATCAACCACCTGTAAAAGAATGAAACTAGAACCCAATTTCTAACACCATACACAAAAGTAAACTCAAAATGGATTAAAGTTCTAAGTGTAAGACCAGAAACTATAAAAACTCTTAG
>NW_011476212.1:21063-22754 GCF_000754665.1 Bison bison bison | reverse complement strand
CAGAATTGAAAGAGACACATGTACCCCAATGTTCACTGCAGCACTGTTTACAATAGCTAGGACATGGAAGCAACTTAGATGTCCATCGGCAGATGAATGGATAAGAAAGTTGTGATACATATACACAATGGAATATTACCCAGCTCTAAAAAAAGAACACATTTGAGTCAGTTCTAATGAGGTGGATGAAACTAGAGCCTATTATACAGAGTGAAATAAGCCAGAAAAAGAAACACCAATACAGTATATTAACGCATATATATGGAATTTAGAAAGACGGTAAGGACAACCCTATATGCAAGACAGCAAAAGAGACACAGATGTAAAAAACAGGCATTTGTACTCTATGGGAAAAGGTGAAGGTGGGAAGATATAAGAGAACAGCATTGAAACAAGTATATTACCATACATAAAATAGATGACCAGTGCAAGTTCAATGCGTGAAGCAGGGCACTCAAAGCTGGTGCTCTGGGACAACCCAGAGGGATGGGGTAGGGAGGGAGGTAGAAGGGGGGTTCAGGATGGTGGGAAACATGTAAACCCATGGCTGATTCATGTCAATGTATGGCAAAAACCACCACAATATTGTAAAGTAATTAGCTTCCAATTAAAATAAATTAATTAATGTATAAATATTTTAAAAAAGAAAAAAAATACGGGATTTTTTTTTTACTATATACTTTGTGCTAGACTTGAGAAAGTTGATTGCTTTTTACAAACAACAAGATTTTAACTCAAATATAATTTGTTGCTCTTGATCTAGTTAGTTTTATGATTTCTAATTTTCTTGGATGTGATGGCAAATGAAAAAATAAAAAGACACAGCATGATGCAATTCCTCACTAACAAACAATACCTTAATTCTTTCCAACCTGGGAGACATATTATTAACCTGATAGGTGCTTTTCAATATTAAACCTCCTATTCCAAGGTAGATTGATTGTAAAAATGGCACAACTATCCATGCCCCTCTTAAAGCATGCCCCTTTCAACATGACTTTGAAACTTCTCCCATCAAGAAGTGGAGTTTAAAGCCCCACCCTTTGAAACCGTGCCAGCCCTGTGATTTGCTTTGCCAAGAGAATGCAGTGGAGTTGATGTGTTGTAGTTCCAAGCCTAGTAGACCTCATGGGGCCTTGCACAGTTATGCTTGCTCTCTTGGACCCCAGAGATCTATGTGAATAAGACTGAACCAGCCTACTGGAGGACGAGAGATCAGATGGAGGAGAACCGTCTCAAACAAGGCCATCAGAGATGTTCCAGTGCCCAAGAGATCAGCCAGCTAACTACTGACACACAGATGCTTCCAGACAAGATCATCTCAGCCTGTCCCAGACCATAGGAACCACCCAGCTGACCCATAGACTCAAGAGTTATAGATTTATTATTTTTTTTGAGGGGGGAGAGAGTTATGCAGTATTATTTATGGTAACAGATAACTGACAGTTTGAGTCTAAAACAATTGAGCTAATAATGATTATGTACCATTCCTCCACCTGGAATTCAGGATAAAATAAGCCTGTGAGAGATAAGACTCTCTAATTTGGCAGGTTTTATGAACATAGATCAATGAAGTGGTTTGACTATATTTATATCACTAGACACTTAGGAATTAACTTAAAAATAATTCATTGGCCTGGTGCCTAGCCATTCCCAATCATATGTCATGACTACATGAAACCAGTCCTTGT
>NW_011476212.1:16405-20963 GCF_000754665.1 Bison bison bison | reverse complement strand
TAAACCTGATTATCTTTCCTTCCTTCTCTTTTTATCAAAATATTTTGGGTGATCTAAGAACCAGCTGAAGTCATTAAAGTTCGTCTCCTCTGTGAAACGTTCTTGATCACAGGTCTCCAACCTCCAGTACAATAAATTTCTCTTTCTTCTCTGCTTAATAACTATTTTGTAGTGCCTATTTCAGTTTGACTTCACATCAAACATCTAAAATTCTTCCAGTATTATCTAATCTGGGAGACTAAAAAGGAGTAAAGCAAGTTTTCAGATAGTGTTTTAAATATTTTCTTACAGAATATTGTCATGAATTTCTCCCTGGGTTGGGGGGGGGCTGTGGGGAAGAGATAAAAGCATTTTAGCCATGTTTAGAGTTCAGAGAGTGAGTATATTTTGCCTTAAAATATACCACAGAATCAGAATTAACTTAGTACTGGCCATCATGACATAGCCAAAGAAGTGTTCTTATTTCTACTATTAAATTCTTATCTCCTTATGAAAAATGGAGCAGACCTCTACCACTAAACAACTGGCACTGAGAGAGAGAAACAAGAAAGACCTGGCTCAGTCCAGGTGGAGAGGAGTGACTCATATCACGAGATACTCATCAGTGTTTTGAATGCTACAGCTGGAATTCCATCCATCTTGTTAATGAACCTAAACTCAAGGCTCTGACTCCACTGTAGTTCAAGGCCAGCACAGCTAAGCCTTAATCTTATAGAAAGACTTAAATGTCTCCATAACTGTGACCTACTTCTATCCTAAAAGTAAAAGTTCACAGTCTATAAACATGTTTTGAAGTGAAAGTTGCTCAATTGTGTCTGACTCTTTGTGATCCCATGGACTATACAGTACATGGAATTCTTCAGGCCAGAATACTGGAGTGGATAGCTTTCCCTTCTCCAGGGTATCTTCCCAACCCAAGGATTGAACCCAGGTCTCTTCCATTGCAGGCAGATTCTTTACCAGCTGAGTCATAAGGGAAGCCCAAGAATACTGGAGTGGGTAGCCTATCCCTTCCCCAATGGATCTTTCTGACCCAGGAATTGAACCGGGGCAGGGTCTCCTGCATTGCAGGTGGAATCTTTACGAACTCAGCCATCAGGGTAGCCTATAAACATATTTTATCAGTCCTATTTACCATATGACCAAGAGGGAAGAGTTAAGGGATAGATATTTGATGCTGATTTGTTTAAAACATACATCTAAATAAGTCTCTTTTCCTTTGTTAAAGAACTTTTTATAAAAATGTTACTTTTAATTGAAGCATGTTGGTTAGCTAAGGAGGAATAAAATACATTCATAAATCAATAAGCAAAGCTAGAAGCCTTTTTGCAGGACAGAGTCAGGGAAACAAGGTTTTGAATTCCATTGGCTAGCATGATATGCTGCTGCTGCTGCTGCTAAGTCGCTTCAGTCGTGTCCGACTCTGTGTGACCCCATAGACGCCAGCCCACCAGGCTCCCCTGTCCCTGGGATTCTCCAGGCAAGGACACTGGAGTGGGTTGCCATTTCCTTCTCCAATGCATGAAAGTGAAAAGGGAAAGTGAAGTCGCTCAGTCGTGTCCGACTCTTCGCGACCCCATGGACTGCAGCCTACCAGGCTCCTCCGTCCATGGGATTTTCCAGGCAAGAGTGCTGGAGTGGGGTGCCATTGCCTTCTTCGAGCATGATATAGTCCATAGTAGTAAAGACTTAAAAAAAGTTTCTGTGTGCAAAGCAAAAATGATATAATTGAACCAACAGAGTTTTTAATGATATCGAATAGAACATCAATAGTAAAAATAAGAAGAAAACTGATTAATATCACAAAGTCATTGTGGATCAATAATATACAGTAACATGGACATGAGAAGCAGTCGGTTACAGAAGACATTCAATGATTCACGAGCATATTAAGTTCCTGAAAATAATAAGCCCACACCATCACATATTATCATTTTCTGGACCAATAGCTATGCAATTGAGTCAGTGAAAGTGGAACATTTTTTAAAGGTACAATAATAAAGGTGACAAAGCTGCACAAAGCTACTTGCCTATATAGCATCGTAAGTATAAAAATGAAAAGCTTTAGCATGGAATAAATCCAGAAATGTTCCCCATGCATGCATGCTCAGTTGTTTCAGTCATGTCTGACTCTTCATGACCCTGACTGTAGCCTGCCAGGCTCCTGTATCCATGGAATTCTCCAGGCAAGAATACTCAAGTGGGTTGCCATGCCCTGCTCCAGGGGATCTTTCAGACCTAGGGATAGAACCTGTATCTCCTGTGTCTCCTGCATGGCAGGCGGATTCTTTATCCACTGAGCCACCTGGGAAGCCCAGAAACATTCCCCATAACACAGTTATTAGTAGACATGTGGTTGGACCATGGTTAATTTTATGTCTCAAGGAATGGTTCTCTGCTTAAGCATCTCTTTTACAGGATAGAAAAACTTCTGTTTATTTACCTGCTTCTACTGGTTCATAAAGGAGACAGGGTGTTAATAGCAGTGCAAGTACCCCCAAGCCCCATCCCACTGCAGGAATTCTAACTAGTGTGAGACGAGGACAGAGGACCCAGAAGATCTCCAGAGAGAAACGACAGGTAGTGAAACCTATTTTCTGACCTCCACCACACAATGTTGTCTCTTTCGGCAACCAAATTTATTTTAAAAAGGGTACATTCAGAATCTCAAAATATTCCTTTCCTGAAATAGTCCTTACTCTGAATGAAGGTTCTCATCATACCTCTTATGTCAGTTCCTTTAGAAAGCCTTTCATTTTATTTCTGTCTCTCTGTCTGTCTGTCTCTCTCATACAGACACACACACACACAGAGAGAAAACATCAGAGTCTCAACTCCTAAACCAAGAATGGAGATCATGAAGATAAAAAATGAAACATGATTTTAAAAGAATAGATACTTGTATAACTGAATCACTTTGCTGTACATCTGAAACTAACACAATATTGTTAATCAACTATGCTTCAATATATATTAATATAAAAAATCCTTGCTCGATTATTCTGAGACAATACAAAATAGAGATTCTAAGCCATGAAAACCTATATCCAGGTCTTTATTTGAGTGTGCCTGTTTCTAGCTATGTTTTTACTTTCATGTGGGTTTCCATGTGTGTTCCTTTCTCTTCTGTTACTATATTTAAATCCTTTGCCCAACCCATTTCTCCCTCTTTTAATCCCTTTTCTTATTCCTGTAACTATGGACAATAGGGAATGAAATAAGAAAGTGCATATACATTTTAATTGTTCTATTTATTGAATTTTTAATATTCTCTATTCTTTTTATATAACCCAGAAGAGTCTAATGTTTTAAATTTCTCTTAAAAAATAAAAACCCAGTTAAATTGTCTTTTGCATATCAATCATCAATGGTTTCTACCCTCTTTGAGTCACTGATCCTAAAAAGAAACAAAACTCATCTTCTGTTCTTAACTTATTATTTAAAAAATTTTTTTAAATGTGGACCGTTTTTTGTCTTTGCTGAATTTGCTACAACATTCTTTCTGTTTTATATTTTGATTTTTGACCTTGAGGCATGTGGGATCTTAGCTCTCCAACCAGGGATCAAACCCATACCCCTTGCATTGGAAGGTGAAGTTTTAACCACTGGACTTCCAGGGAACTCCCTTAACTTATTTTTATGAAGTCAGAGTTTTCATTTTTAGAAAAAAAAATGGGGAAAGCTTACCAGTTTTTTCTGTCACCCAGAATTTTAGTTATTACTACTTTTGGACTTCAGTTCTTGACTTTTCTTTCTTAAAAATGAGAATTAATATTTATTTGACTATAATTTGCTGCATACATCATTGTCTATGCCTAGCCTAAAATCCATTCTAGCCTTGCCACACTTTACCTCACCCTTTGAAATGAAGGATTCTGCTTAGGAGAAATTCTTTTCTCTCTTTTTACATTTTCATCCAGTCCAAACAATTTTCTTGCTTCTGAAGCTCTCATTCATTTCCCGATTTAAGCAGAAAACAGCATGTTCTAAAAGTATAGCATCTTGGGGTTAGAAGGGATGAGTCAATATATCTAACTTTATTTTTATTTTTTTTAACACCAAAAACATTTTGTATTGGGGTATAGCCAATTAACAATGTTGTCATAATTTCAGGTGAACAATGAAGGGATTCAGCCATACATATACATGTACCCATTCTCCCCCAAATTCCCCTCTCATAAAAATAAAATTTAAAAAAAAATTGTAACTTTCATAAAATTTAAAAAATAAATTAAAAATAAAACTATACATTTATTTATATATACATATGTATATACATATATCTAACTTGACTTAGTGGCCCCATAGTTTTAGTGTTTTTGGCTTAAAGATGAGACAAGGAATAAGACCTATTAATGATTTAGCTCTACCCACCTTTACAAAGTGAGGCACTGACAGACACTGGGGATTCAGAAATGAATAATAAGTGGTTCCTATCTTCAGGAAGCCCATAATCTAGTGACTGGAAAGATAAGTAAACACTCAGTGTGTAAATAAGATCATTTCTATTAATATGAGAGATTTTGGGAGCATATAACCCAGGCTGTGGGATATTCTT
>NW_011476212.1:15034-15580 GCF_000754665.1 Bison bison bison | reverse complement strand
TTTCCATTCATCTGCTGATGGGCATCTAGGTTACTTCCATGTCCTGGCTATTATAAACAGTGCTGCGATGAACATTGGGGTACACATGTCTCTTTCCCTTCTGGTTTCCTCAGCACACACTCCTTTTATTATGCTTTGTTCCCTCCTTCATGGCTGTTGCTCCCACATCACTCCTTCTTTCCTTCTCCCCTTCTCCCCAGCGGTGCCCTCCTGTTGCCCTGGTGATGCTGGCAGGTCCAGTGTTCTTGTTAAAGCTGTGACAACTCAATGTGTAGATGGATGATTTTCCAATTATCTTTTATGAATGGATATTTTAGCCAAAATACATCTACTCTCATTCAAGGCCATAAGAAGTGTCTGGACCTTCTTCAGGCTTTCTAGAATGCTGTTCAGTGTCATAGGATACAGATGTTCTTGCTTAAAAGCTTTGTAACAGCCTTTCAAAAAGTGAATTTGTACAAGCAAGGACATTAGTTTCAATAAACTTTTGTTTTCATATTCACTAAAATGCTGTGTCATTGGGGCTACCCAGATCAAACTTATTCT
>NW_011476212.1:13636-14909 GCF_000754665.1 Bison bison bison | reverse complement strand
GCTCGCCAACAGACAGCAGGCACGTAAGCTTACTGGCACACTTCAGATGGCAATGCTGGCTGCAAAAGCCATCTTGCTCTCAACCATGCCAGTTTTGCAGCCTCACACCCTCCTCACTGGCAGGGCTAGGCACTGGCCCCCATTCAAGCATAATGAGAAGGTTTCTATAATTATCGCTCCAGCCCTGGCATTTGCACACAGCTGCGTTATCACACACTGATCGGCCCAGTCCCAGAGAGTGAGTTCCAAAGTGCTTGACAATGCCCCTGTCTCCAGGGCCCTAGACCATTCCTGGTCCCTGCTATGACCAAAGTGTGAAGCTGACCCAGGAACTGAGATGGTGGCTCTCTTATTTTGTATAGGGTTTAATTTGAAAAAAAAAAAAAAAAGAAAAGAATAGCAAACTTGTCTAATATCCTAGAGAGCCAGGGATTAGCAGGCTGAAGGTTGGACACTGGTAGAACCATTCCCTGGAACTCATTGTGGTCAGTGCCCTTCCTGTGTCAGTAGGGTGAGAGGAACGTAAACACTAAAGCCCCATGTGTTCTCAGAGATTCGGGTCTAGAATGTGCCTCTGGTTTTCTAGGCCCAACAGGAGGAACTGGGAAAGAAGAAGATGCCTTTTTACTGCCCATTGTGAATGGTGGTGCATGAATTCTCAAACCTTTGTGTCTTATATCCCACTGTGGAACATGGGGGGCAGACCAGAAAGAATATCAGAATTTGCAAAAGTAGAAAGGATCACAGATGTCTCCCAGTCCAATTATCCACTAAGTGCAGTTTTTCCCCCTTGAAAATATCCTGGAGCTGTCACCCAGACTCCTTCTGCTTCCAGGAACTGGCTGCTTGTTCCTTAGCAAGGTAACTTGATTTATATCTGAACAGGTTTGATTTTTGGACATTCTTGCTCCCTTCCAGCTGCAATGGAAAGAGAAAGTTGTACTGGGTACCTCCTTTGCTTTAACACTTTCAAGGGATTTCCACAGTTTTTGGGAACTTCCCTGGTGGCTCAGATGGTAAAGAATCAGCCTGCAATGCAGGAGACCCAGGAATCAAACCTGGGTCAAACACACTTCAGTATTGCACTCTGAGTCACTCAGTTGTGTCCAACTCTGTGACCCCATGGACTATAGCACACCAAGCTTCTCTGTCCATGGGATTTTTCAGGGCAGAAATACTGGAGTGAGTTGTCATTTCCTTCTCCAGGGGATCTTCCCAACCCAGGGATCGAACCTGCATCTCCTATGTCTCTTGCATTGCAGGCAGATTCTTC
>NW_011476212.1:13233-13536 GCF_000754665.1 Bison bison bison | reverse complement strand
GGGGATCAAGTCTGTGTTCACAGCAGCTCTGCGTGTTCAACCCTCCTCCCTCCCCCAGCCTCAAACGTTAATGTTCTCTTTCCAACCGAAAGTCAGAGAAACTAGACACTGGGGCTGTCTTTCACTTCCCAGAACAAATCCCTTTTACTCTCATGTCCGGCCTTCTCACATATAAGCTCCTCTTCCTGGAACATTCTGACCAAGCTCTCCTTTCTTTCCCCTTTAATCCTTACTCATCTTTTAGATCTTTTCCTGGGAGGCCTCCCTTATTTCTAGTCAAGATTAACTCACTTCGTTATAAGC
>NW_011476212.1:11302-13133 GCF_000754665.1 Bison bison bison | reverse complement strand
GGCAAGGTGGGTGGAGCAGGTGTGGATAGGAAAAGACATAATAAAATTTCTTTAAAAAGCAACTGTGGTACATATACACAATGGAATATTGCTCAGCCATTAAAATTTCCTGGGAGGCCTCCCTTATTTCTAGTCAAGATTAACTCACTTCGTTATAAGCTTGTAGAGCAATGCTTCATCCTTAACACAATGCTTGGTACATCGTAGAGGCTTAATAAGATTAGATGAATGAATAAAGGAGGAGATGAATTCAATCTCCCATAGCTTCCACTCTCTTGTCTTAATTCTACCCTCTTTCAGAGGACAGCCCTTGAAATATTTGAAAATAATTACCCTAATCATTCCAGCATCAGTATGAGTCTGGTCCCAGCAGGAAATAGATGACACACTCAAGCAGGGTAATTGAAGAGAGCATCATCAAAGGGTATTTATGAAGATGTGAACAGGGTTAGGCAAATCCTAGCAACCTCCTCCCTGCCACCCCCACCCCAGAGCAAGCAAGGACAGACAGGAGCTTAAGCCTGAAGGGTCAAGGTGATGGAAAGGTCATCTGAGATCAGAAGGGGTAGCTGAAGCTGGAGGAGAGAGCCACCCAGCAAACCAGCAGGGAGGCAGCCAAGGGAACCCACCTTACTCTCCGCTTACACTCTAATCTCCCTCAGTACCTTGCACTGGCAAATAAAGGGCAGGGAGTCTCCTAGGATACAAACCACGATGGAGAAGAATGGAGAATGAATGAACTGAGGGAAAGAAATGAAAAACATCCAGTGTAATCATCTGCTCCCAACAGCCACCCAGAATCTACTGTTGCCAGACTAAACAGCTTGAGTTATTTCTACTATTGCTCAAAAGATGGTGGTGGCCAATGCCATCTGGAAGGTTCTGGATTGCTTGTCCCGAAGCACACTGCCAGGAACATCACAGTGCTCCAGACACCCTCTGACCAGCACAGCGGCCAGGGAATGGATATGGATCTCTGCCACTCTGAACACTATCTTTGTATCCAAGCAGAAGGTGAGGGTGGGATGATTTGAGAGAATAGCATTGAAACATGTACATTACCCTATGTAAAATAGATGGCCAGTACAAGTTCAATGCATGAAGCAGGGCACCCAAAGACAGTGCTCTGGGACAATCCAGAGGGATAGGGTGGGGAGGGAGGTGGGAGAGGGGTTCAGGATGGGGAAGACACACGCATCCCTGTGACTGATTCATGTTGATGTATGGCAAAAACCATCACAATATTGCAAAGTCATTATCCTCCAATTAAAATAATTATTTAAAAACTGTCTGGTTTTTTTTGTTTTTGTTTTAAATCACTCAGTGGTGTCCACCTCTTTTCAGCTCTTGGACTATATAGTCCATGGAATTCTCCAGGCTAGAATACTGGAGTGGGTAGCTTTCCCTTCTCCAGGGGATCTTCCCAACCTAGGGATCAAACCCAGGTCTCCCGCATTGCAGGCAGATTCTTTACCAGCTGAGCCACAAGGGAAGGCCAAGAATACTGGAGTGGGTAGCATATTCCTTCTCCAGCAGATCTTCCTGACCCAGGAATTGAACTGGGGTCTCCTGCATTGCAGGTGGATTCTTTACCAACTGAGCTAGTACTTCCTTGCTTATTGAATACATTTCTATTGTTTCTTATTGGGTTTATGATCAATTAAATTCCCCAGGCTTGCTCACACAAAAACCTGTGAAATCAAGCTTTCTCCAAAATTGTACTCATATTACGGATTTTTGTTTTAACCTAACTTTCAGATTTTACATTTACCCTGTCAGATTGTATCTGATTACTCCTGTCCACTGTGCCAGGTTCAGTTCAGTTCAGTTC
>NW_011476212.1:3576-10506 GCF_000754665.1 Bison bison bison | reverse complement strand
TGGTATTCCCATCTCTTTCAGAATTTTCCACAGTTTATTGTGATCCACACAGTCAAAGCCTTTGGCATAGTCAATAAAGCAGAAATGTGCCAGGTTATAAATCCTTATTTTGTTATCTAGTGCAGCAGCTTTTCTTCTCCATTTTGAGTCACGAGCTAATTTGATTAGGTCATTCTCTTTGTTTACATCTATATTGGTGATGAGTGAACAGAATCTCAGAGAGTTGGCCATTGAAAACCTCCTCTGGTTGAGAGACTGAGTAGCATAGTATGGCAAGTGTGTGAAACAGAACACTATTTCTGCCGTCTGTTAGTGGTACAGTGGAGAGTAAAAGATTTATGATGAGTTAATTTGGGGGAAATCCTAGATTACACAAGTTAAACAACTTTCTTTCCTAAAGTGTCCCTCAGAGCTTTTAATATGCTAACATACATGAACTGTCTCTGGAATCAAATATTGAAGATTCTACTGGACTGATTTGACTATGGAACACACATGTGTTTGTGTGTATGTGTATATTTGTACACATGTGTATATGTAGTGTTTTGTGGGATAGTCTTTCATAAAACACACCTTGGAAAATGCTGGCTGTGGAATCTAAGAGAACTGAGTTTCAGTCCCAGTTCTACCACTTACCAGTTTAGGACAAGTTGTTTAATCTCCCTAATCCTCAATTTTCTTATCTATTAAATGGGCCTAAAATAAGATGTCATCTCATAGATTTGTGGTAAGAACAAAGTAAAATAATACATAAATGAATGAATGCCTCTTACCATGCAAGAATAGTGAATACTCAGTTGGTGTTAGGCAACATTAAACAATATATTTAATATTATATTCATTATCGTTAATGTTATTTTGACATTGATCCACTAATTAGACTTCTTAAAGCAAGTATATAAAATATAATAATCTAACCTAAAAAAAGCTAATAGATACATAAAAAACTAGAAATATGTTTCTAATTTATAACCTATGACTGATAAATGATGAATATTAAGATCTGAAAAATTCTCATGAATCAACAATAAGAAAAAAATGTAGATCCTAATGAAAAATGGGAAAAGGACATGGGCAGATAATCTGCAAAGAAATATAAGTGGCCTTAAGCATAAATTTTTATTTTTAATGAAAATCCCCATGGGTAGCTATTGTGCTGAAAGATGGGAACCTTTATTTACTGCTAGTGCCACTGCAAAATGACAGCAACAATAATAATAGGTTGCTGGACTCCTTATTATCTAAGCCAATGCCATCTGGAAGGTTCTGGATTGCCATTCATTGCCTGTCCCAAAGTATGATGCCAGGAACATCATAGTGTTCCAGACACCCTCTGACTAGCACAGCGGCTTGTTGGCTTGAGCTGCTACTGAGATTAACATAAGATCCTAAGGTCCTACTGGTCGGTGGCCAGACCATGGACTCTTTGAATTGGAAAAACTCTACTAGCAAAAAAAAATGTTTACAGAGTTCTCATCACAAAGAATTGTCTGGTACTGATGGAAAGATCAAATTTTTAAAAAGACATAAAAGATTATGATGGCTAGTCTTAGGGACTCCCTTCAAAAATGAAATTACAAATCTCTTTTTGAATCCACTTTCAGAAGATCCTATCAAATTTATGGAGGAGTTAGAAAGATTATTTGGCCATTCAGAAACCCTACTCACAGGTACCTTGATTGGCTGCTAAGGTCTATTCTTCCTATCCTTGATTATACTATAGTTATCAGACAAGCAAAATGGCCCCTTGGGGAAAACCTCATTTCATGGAGGAAACAGATGACCAGAATTTATCCTAGGCCCTTATAGAAATGATCAGCTGAAGGATGATAAAATCAATAGTAGAGGTTTCCTCCCTTAAGGTGAATTAGTCCAAAGCTGAATTGCACTCAAAAAGAAGGTCTTTGTTGAATGATTTATATAGACATTTTTAAAGTCATACTGCATCAAACCCTGAAGTTCTTGAGCATAGAAATATTTTGATTTACATCTTAGTTAGAAATCTCTCTGATATAAAGAAGTAAATTAAAGAAAATGTAGTTAGATGAATGAATCAGCCTTTTGATATCACTGAAGCTACAATTCAACTTTTTGAGAAACATCAAACAACTGTCTTTGTCTTGCAAATCTGTATGAAACCAGAAATTCAGTTCTAGAAGCAATTCAAAATCTACCTATCCTTTTGACCAATTCCCAAACCTTTCTTATTCATCTCAAAGTGTTTGCAGATACTGTAAAAGATTAGGACATTTAAAACAGAACTGTCTTGCACTTAAGAAAAATAAGGAAAAATTTTAAAGAGTAATTACACTATACCTCTGAAAACAGATAAATATATCTTAAAACTCCTTGGAAAAAAACTTGGATACTTTCTCTGTGCTTCTTGAGATATAAATATTCTACCCCCATCGTCTCTAGGACCTACAAGAGAGCCATTCTTTGAAATGCAAACTGTAAAGAAATGTTTTTCAACAACAAAAAAAAAGAGGAGCTGTTGGACTATGGGCAAATATTCCAAAAATATTTATGGAAAAATCTTAAATATCTTCTCTATAATTATTAGTTTAAAAGAAACTTCAGCCCTCTGAGTGGGGAAGTTTATTCCAAACTGCCAGAAACAAAATTTGGATCCAACTGTTACATATAAACTAGTGAGTTTTGTATCTAAATCATGACTAAAATTTTAGAACAATAGCTATAAGGTCTCTGTTGGCATCTGTCTGTATGTTTATTTGTGTCGATGTATATGTGATATTTTTCTACCTTCAGATGATATTGCCAAAATTAATTTTTAAAAGACGTCTGTTTCGTTGATTTGAAGGACAAGCTCTTGTAAGAAATGGGTATTCCAATACTCTCAGAAATAGAGAAACTAATCCAAATTTTTTGCAAGTTCACAATATCTGAGATAATCTTCAGTAAATAAAGCTTGTTTAAATTTGTTGATTAATTCAAATGGATAAAAGGCAGGAGATAGATGGGCCCCAGGCTGAGCAGCTGGATTTTGTCCCCTGTGGACAGATATTCCAAAACACCAAGAGTGAGAGAAGAGCTGAGCTCTGCCAAGATAAGAGATTTAAAAAATCACATATTCCTCATTCTCGGGGTCAAGGAGACCTTCCTAACTACACATGTGCAGAAAGGCTCCTTAGAGGTCAAAAGAAAGGGGGTATCACCTCATAGTAAATGATGTCAATCTACCCATAGGTCTCTTCACTAGAATCCATCTTGGCTGAGAAATGCACACACACACACACACACACACACACACACACACAGGAAGACACTGAGATAAATCAAACATGGACTCAGAACCAGACAAAGCAAGATGATTAGACAAGAAAACCTGGAAGAAATGCCCCATGTGAGTGACTCAAACTCCCATATGGGTGCAACTCTCTCTGAATCTGCCTGTCCACACATATCTTTTTTCCTCCAAATAAACACTTTACTTGTTTCACTGCTTTCCATCTCCTTACGGAAATTCACTTCTATAAAGCCAAATGGGCCAGGGCTGTGTTATTGGTCAATAGTCTAGTGGCTAGGATTTGGTGCTCCTAGCCACAACCTGACTTCAATTCTCTGACTGAGGAACTGAAATTCTGCTTCAAGCCACTACAGGCTGAGGCCACTTGAGATTAGATACATATTCAGAGGTATCAGCATCACATATAATGCAGACACACAACATTTATTCTGAGTTTACTAGCCATAAGTTCATGTTAGCTCTGTTACAAAATCTATCAGGAAAAGAAAGAAAATAGCTCAAGATGATAGCTGACTTTGTCTAATGTCCCATGAAGTTTTTTATGGTAGTCTAAAGCTGTGGTTTTTCCAGTAGTCATGTATGGATGTGAAAGTTGGACCATAAAGAAAGCTGAGCATCAAAGAATTGATGCTTTTGAACTGTGGTGTTGGAGAAGAATCTTGAGCATCCCCTGGACTGCAAGGAGATCCAACTAGTCAATCCTAAAGGAAATCAGTCCTGAATATTCATTGGAAGGACTGACGCTGAAGCTGAAGCTCCAATAGTTTGGCCACCTGATGCAAAGAACTAAGTCATTGGAAAAGACCCTGATGCTGAGAAAGATTGAAGGCAGGAGGAGAAGGGGACGACAGAGGATGAGATGGTTGGATGGCATCACCGACTCGATGGACATGAGTTTGAGCAAGCTCTGGGAGTTGGTGATGGACAGGGAGGCCTGGCGTGCTGCAGTCCATGGGGTCACAAAGAGTTGGACGCAACTGAGAGACTGAACTGAACTGACTGAGACATAATTGTTAAGAACAGTGAATTAGCTACATATAAGTGGGATAAGAATTTTTAGGTGAACTTTTCAGCAATAATTATGTTTTATGGTATGCTTACTTAAAAATAGTTTCCCAAGTCTTTTGGTAATTTCCATCACCCAAAACTGTTGATTTTGCTAAGTTCAGTTAAATGACAGCACTTATGCATGGAATCTAAAAAACGCAAAAACCACCATCTATGGCAAAACCCACCACAATATTGTGAAGTAATTCGCCTCCAATTAAAAAAAAACCAGAGACTTAAATGGTGGTTACCAGGGGTGGGGGTGTAAAAGTGACAGTGTTGAAGGTTACCAACTTGCAATGAGTAGTTAACAAGTTATAAAGATCTAATGAATAGTATGATGAATATAGACAGTACTATTGTACTATAATTATATAATGTGATAAATATTGCTTCAATGATAATTATTTTGCAATGTATAAATGTATCAAAGTAACAAGCTTAAATTTACAAACTGTAACATGCCACATTTATAAAACAGAATTTAGTGTTTAGTATATTCTAGGTAATATTATAAGCATATTACATTTACTCATTTAATTCTCACAGTGAAAGCTTTATGAAGTAGATCTTTTAGTTTCTATTTTACAGATGGAAAAAACAGGTACAAGAGATTAAGTATAACCTTGCTGGAACATTTTTTTTTTTTTTTTGGCTGTGCAGTTTGTGAGATCTTAGTTCTCTAACCAGGTATCGAACCTGTGCCCTCGTCAGTGAAAGCTCAGAGTCCTAAACACCGGACCTCCAGGGAATTCCTGAAATGTGAAATTCTTGACAGTGGTCTATCAAGAGCCTTAAGATATGTGTCTGCTTTGATTCAGTCTATCAGAAGCCATTATACATTGCCCAGATCCCCTTCAGGTCTTATTTCTCCAGCCATTCCCAGGTGATGGCCCTGAACAGCCCTCTCTAGATATTTCCCTCAGCTGGAGACATCTGCCTCTCCGATGTATGACTTTGGACCAAACTTCCGCATGTTAATCTCTGTCTTAGAGTTTGTTTCCTAGAGAACACACACTGAAATACCTAGTAATCTAATACCCAAGGATATCAACTAAATAAAATTCAACTATGAACATGAATAATTATATGTGGGCCCTAGTGGATACTAAAACCACCAGAGAATGGAGCCTAGGTCTCTGAATAAATACATGTAAATTTCACCCACCAGTTTCACCTTGGAGATGTAGAGGGCTGGAAAAAGTGTTGCTCCAATTCTTTCAACAACAACAAGGAAGGTGAACAAACTACAAATTAATGTTTTCTAATTAAACACATGAGATGACTAAGGTTACAGGGCAAACGACTACCTGAATCTAGAGATAGATGGATGGCTGCGAAGAAAAACAGGATGCTAGTACTAACCTGGCACAGAGGCTACCATACAAGCCAGGAAGAAGATTTAGCCACATTTAAAAAAAAATCAAATTACTACAGGCTGAATGTGGACTAGTATGAGAGTATGAGGTCCCTGATGGCTGCAGACATAGAAAATTTCACACTTCCTAGTAGTATTTTTCCTATTGGAATCCCATAGGTGCTCACTAGGAAGATGGAGGGAATCCTGAGAAAGCTTCACCCTCTTCTTTGTGCTGCTGACTAGCGGAGAGGAGAAGCAGGCAGTGCTGAAACTTCACTCAGATTCCATTCCTATCTCCTGTAAGAAACAGAAACAACCTGCAGTGACAAGGGAAACAAAAACTGTAGCCTGATGGCACCAATAGAAACCAAATTTCAGCTAGGAACAACTAAAAAGAGGACAAAAACTTCCCCTGGGATGAGACAAGAATGTGGGATTGGCCCAGCATTATGTCTGAAAGAGGAGCAGGAATACTTCTGAAGGCCACATTCCCAACTCAGGTTCATAGCATCTGCCTAAGATTGGGGCTTACTCAGAATATTGGAGAATAGCCCCCTCCCTCCTCAATACCACCACCACCATGCTAACAAGTGTCAAGTAAAAATAACAAGGAAATAGAGTTGGACGAGAAGCACAAGAAAGATTCTCTTTGGGGAGCATGACAAGGAGAAGACCCAAAGCCAAGTGTAAAGCAAACTTCAAATCCAGCCCATCTCCTGATTATGTTACTACAAATTTTCACACCAAAGGCATAGCAAAAGGAATGGCATGCTCCCCTCCAAGCATTAAAAAATATATACCTTAGAATCTACTGTCTGATATAGCATGCCCAGCTTTCCACAAAAAATTTCAGAGGCATACAGAAGAAAGCTGGAGTAGCTACATTAATTACAACAAAAGTAAACCTTATAACAAGAAATATTATCAGGGATAAAAAGGGATATTACATAATGATAAAAATAATAATAATTCTAAATGTTTATGTGCCTAACAGGAGAAATTCAAAATATATAAAGGGAAAAAAATGTTAGTCCTGAAAAGACAAATAGACAAATCCACAATTCTAGTTGGAATATATTGGTTAATATTTTACCTATAAAATACCAGTAAATATTTAGATGAGTTGACCAACACTATTAACCAACTTGACCTAGTAGACATTTATCAGATCAGATCAGTTCAGTTGCTCAGTCCTGTCCGACTCTTTGCAACCCCATGAATCGCAGCACGCCAGGCCTCCCTGTCCATCACCAAC
>NW_011476212.1:0-2324 GCF_000754665.1 Bison bison bison | reverse complement strand
AAAGTGAAAGTTGACATTTATAGAGTGCCCTAAATAAACAACAGCTGAATACACATTCTTCCTAAGTACACATGGAAAATTTACCAAGATAGACCACATTCTGGACCATAAAACAAACCTTGTAAAATTTAAAATAGAAGTCCTACAAAGTATGTTCTTGGACCACACCAGAATTTAACTAGAAATCAATAATGGAATGTTATTTATAAAATCATCAAATAGAGAATCAGGGCCTGGTTGGGGTGGTGAAAAAATAAATAAATAAAATCATCAAATATTTGAAAAGTAAACAACGTACTCCCAAGTAAGTTATGAGTCAAAAGGAAGTCTCAGTGGAAGTTGAAAACATTTTGACTTAAATGAAAATGAAAATACAACGTATGAAAATTTGTCTGATTCTAAGGTTCAGGTGGGAAATAATCCTGGAGCACCCTGTGATGATAACAGAAAGCAAGGGAGTTTATGAATTAATAAATAAATAAAAGTAAATAAGAAATAATTTAAGTGGAAGTATATCAAAAGGGCACAAGAGACAACCTGAAAGAGCTCTTAGTGCCCAAAGCTGCAACAGTTTGAACAACAAAATGTAAATTTTGCATTATAAACCCAAAGAACAAATAAACATTCATGATTTCATATTGATATAAATGATTGAATAAATAAATAAATGGGGAGATGGAAAAATGTGTTATAATCCCAAATAATACATGTAGAATTAATGAGAGAAATAGAAAGTCGGCATTAGAACAACACAGTAATAATTTCTAAAGGCAGTCTCCTGATGAATGCAAAAATTAGCGGGAAAAACTTTTAAGGAGAAACAAAATATTTGCATAGCTTCAAAGTGCATGTGTGCATACTCAGTCTCATCCCACTCTTTGCAACCCCTTGGACTATAGTCTGCCAGGCTCCTCTGTCCATGGGATTTCCCAGGCAAGAATACTGGAGTGGGTTGTCATTTCCTTCTCCAGTGGACCTTCCTGACTCAGGGATCGAACCCTTGCCTCCTGCATTGGCAGGTGGATTCTTTACCACTGAGCCACTAGGGAAGCCCAGCTTCAAAGTATCTTACCCTAAATATCCAGTAATTATTGTGGTAGTTTTAACATATGTCCACAATTCCTTTCTGCTTCTTCCTCTAGAAAGTGGAGCTTAATTCTTTTCCCCTTGAACATGGGCTGCATTTAATGACTTGCTTGCAAAGAATAGTATATGGAAAAAGCAATAACTTTATAATGGAGAAGACTTGCAGACATTGCCTTAACCAAGGTGATGAAGGCAGACATAATCAGTGATAAGTCATGTGGATATCAAATATTCCCTGATATGATGTAATGAGAAGTTATTCTCCAAATTCCATAACCCTAGTCTAATCACAAGAATACCTCAGACAAACTCAAATTGCTGGATATTCTACAATCCATCTGTCTTCAAAAGTGCCAAAATTGGGTGGTGGTGAGGGGAGAGGGATAAATTAGGAGTTTGGGATTAACATATACACACTACTATATATAACATAGATAATTAAAAAGGACCTACTGTATAGCGCAGGGAACTTTGCTCAATATTTTGCAATAACCTATAAGGGAAAAGAATCTGAAAAAAAAAACCAGTCATATATATGTATGTAAAAAATATGAAGTTTTTGTCTAGTTAAAAAAAATTGTAATTGAAGTAAAACTGTCACGTGATCATGTATGTAGCAAATGTGATGAAGCCTATACCTTTGTGAGTGATCCCCAGCCAAACCACGCTGAGTTCAGCCCCATTAGCTGCTGACGTTCCTTCCTGTTTCCAGGCATCTGTATAGCAGGCACCAGTGGGACTTTCTTCTGCTAACACTACTGGCCACAGGACTGCCATAAGAATAGGGTTGGGGTATTTGGAGGATCCACTACAGCACCTAGTAGATGTTGCTCTCTGCGGGTATGTGAGGTTTCTATCCCCTTCCAGAGTTGGGACCAATATCCTAGAATTTCTCTCTCCTTGTATCTTTATCACAGTACCCAAGCATCCAGAGTCACAGACACAAGTAATTCAAATAGTAGCCATGCTTCGGAGAGATGCCCGCCTAACTTTGCAAAATGGCATTTTATGTTCCCCAACTTACACTCTACTCTAGCTTCTCTAGTTGCTCAGATGATAAAGAATCTGCCCTGCAATGTGGGAGACCCAGGTTTGATCCCAGGGTTGGGAAGATCCCCTGGAGAAGGGGATGGATACCCACTCCAATATTCTTGCCTGGAGAATCCCATGGACAGAGGAGCCTGGCAGGCTACAGTCCATGGGGTGGCAAAGAGTCAGACATGGCTGAGCAACTGAAA
>NW_011476211.1:52962-58318 GCF_000754665.1 Bison bison bison | reverse complement strand
TCACCTTCTGGCTGAATTATTCAGCCTCTTTTCTCCACTGAATTTCCTCACTGAGCTATCCTTATTTCAGCCTCTTTTCTTCACTGAATTTTCCTACTGAGCTATCCTTATTCTATTACTCTTCATATCCTTAATTAACGTTTAATTAAGCAGTTGTTTCCTGATCCTCGCCGACGCCATCCCCGCTTCGAATTCCCTGGATCCACCGGGGCTGGACCCCAGCACCCGTCGCAACTGGAGAGGAGAGCAGAGTGTTTTGCTTCAATTGGAGAAGAGGGCTGACTCCCCAGGTGAACCTTGAATGCAACCCCGAGATCCCTATCGCCACTAGAAAGGAAAACGGAGTTTCTGGACTCAAGTCTAAATGAGGCCTATTTTCCCTGCAGTGACTTGCGATCAATCCCGGCATGCCCGTCACAACTCGAAATGAGACCTGACTTACCTGAGGCAATACGAGCGGGACACTGAGGTCCACGTTGCAACTCGAGAGGAACACGAAACTTCACGCCAGGCCTCAAGGAAAACCACAGGATTCTCCCCTCAACTTGAGATGAGGTCCTTTCCTTCTGTAGCATCTCGAGAGAAAGCCCACGTTCCCTCTTGAAACTCGAAACAGTACTCAACACCCTTTATGCAACTCCAGCAGTTTTCCAACATACCCGTCCCCACTCGAGAGGAACACCGATTTCCCCAGCAGACCTCAATCTGAGCCCCTTTGCCCCTCCTCATCTCAAGATGAGGGTCGATTCCCCTGCTTTGTCTGAAAAGGAATCCCCACATTCCCGTCACACCTCAAGAGGAGGCCGGTCTCGCATTGAAACTAAACAGGAAGCCTCGTGGTTCATGCCACAATGCCAAAGACATCGATTTCCCCATCCACTCAAGATAAGGCCTGATGCCCCTAAACTGATTCGAATGGAACCACGAGGATCGAGTCACAACACGAAAGGGCACTGACACCCTGATTGCATCCTCCAAAAAAAGCCACAGGTTCTAAATCCAACTCGACAAGAGGCCTGACACCCTATTTACAGCTCAAGGGGCAAGCCAAGTTCCATGCCTTCTTGTGTTGACAAGACAAGGCCTGCCTCTCCTGTTCATACTCTACAGAAACCCCGAGATCGATGTCAGAAATGGTGAGGAACACTGAGGTTTCTGCCTCAACTCGAGATGAAGCCCTACTCATCCCTGCAGCGACTCGAGAGGAATCCCGAGGTCCCCCTAGCAACTCGAAAGCAGATCTGATTTCCCTGAGGAAACACGAGCGGGTTCCCCAGGTCCCCATGCAACTCGAGAGGAACCCTTAGCTTCCCACCACACCTCCACAAAAACCACGAAATTTTCCCCTCCATGCAAGATGAGGCCCTTTTACGCTGCAGCATTTCCCATGAAATCCCACCTTCCCTCTTGGAACTCGAAAGGGAACTTGACACCCTTTATAAAACCTCAGAAGCTTCCCGAGATACACGTCCCCACTCGAAAGGAATGCTGAGTTTCCCGCCACAACTCAAGAAGAGCCCCGTTTTCCCCTCCTCAACTCGAGATGAGGGTCGATTCCCCTGCTTTATCTGGAAAGGAATGCCGACGTCCCCATCGCCCCTCAAGAGGAGGTCGGTCTCAACTTGAAACTGGAGAGGAACCCGGGGGTCTTGCCACAATTCGAGAGACATGGATTTCCCCATCCATTCGAGATAAGGCCTGGTTCCATTGCACCGATTCGAATGGAACCCCGAGAATCAACTCACAACATAAAGGGAGGACTGATACCCTGGTTGCAAATTCGAGAAAACACCCAGGTCCCTAATTCAACTCGAATGGAGTCTGAAACATCTTTTACAACTAGAGAGGAAAGCAGAGTTTCATGCCTCAATACAAGTCGAGACCCAACTCCCTGTTTGAAACTGTAGACACACCCCAGGATCCACGTCAAAACAGGTGAGGAACCCTGAGGTTCCCACCTCAACTGGAGATGAGGCCCTCTTCCATTGCACCGACCCCAGAGGAATCCTGAGAGGCCCATCACAACTTCAAAGGATTCCTGACTTCCCAAAGGCACCATGAGAGGCTGAGGTCACCGTCGCAACTCGAGGGAACCCAAAGTTTCCTGATGCAACTCGGGAAAGACCTTGAGATTCCTCCTTCAACGTGAATTGAGGCCCAATTCCCCTGCCATGACTGGAGGGCAAGCTCACGCTTCCCCCGCAATTGGAATGGGTACTAGAATTTCCTGGGCAACATGAGAGGCTTCCTTATTTCCCCATCATAACTCAAGAGAAACCCCAAACTTCCCACCACAAGTCGAGAAAATCCACTAGATTTCCACCGTCACTGCCAGATGAGGCTCTTCTTTTCCTGCAGGGCCTAAAGAGCAATCCCGAGTTCCCTCTCAAAACTCCATAATAGGCGTGACTCCCTTTAGGCCACTCAAAGGTCTCCAGGAGATATCTGTCGCAACTGGAGAGCAGAGCAGAGTGCTTTGCTTCCACTCAAGATGAGGCCTGACTCCCCAGGTGAACCTTGAATGCAACCCTGAGATCCCTGTCTCCACTGGAGAGGAACACGGAGTTTCTGGACACAAGTCTAGATGAGGCCTATTTCCCCTGCAGTGACTTACAAGGAATCCCGTGGTGCCTGTCACAACTCGAAATGAGACCTGGCTTCCCTGAGGTAATATGAGCAGGACCCTGAGGTTCATGTCGCAACTTGATAGAAACCCCAAACTTCCCGCCAAGCCTCGAGGAAAACCATGGGATTCTCCCCTCAACCCGAGATGAGGCCCTTTCCCACTGCATCATCTTGAGAGAAATCCCACGTTCCCTCTTGAAACTCGAAACTGTACTCAACACCCTTTATGCAACTCCAGAAGTTCCCCGACATACCGATCCTCACTCAAGAGGAACACCCAGTTTCCCGGCACACCTCAATCTCTGCCCCTTTGCCCCTCCTCGTCTTGAGATGAGGGTCGATTCCCCTGCTTTGTCTAGAAAGGAATCCCGACATTCCTGTCACACCTCAAGAGGAGGCCGGTCTCACAATGAAACTCGACAAGAACCCTCGTGGATCATTCCACAATGCCAAAGACACCAGTTTCCCCATCCACTTGAGATAAGGCCTGCTGCTCCTGCACTGATTTGAATGTAACCCCAAGAATCATGAATAAACATGCATAAGCATTAAAACCATCTTCAGTGAAAAATATCCATGTAGACAAGGCCACGCAGATCCCATATTCACTATGTCTGCTTTAAATCCATCAAGTTTGTCCAAATCACTGAAAATCTCAGTAACACTCTTTAAAAAAAAAAAAGGATGGAAAGAAAAGATATATTCATACAATTTAACAATTGCTGAAATGGAAGTGGGGCTGTGGGTTACATTATACTGTAGAAACCATATGATTTCCTGATTTTGGAGACTATGTGCAGGTTCTGCAGGAGAATGCACCCATTTTGGATAAAACACGTAGAGTATTTTAGATGATGTGGCAAATGAGAGCACTTTTTCCCATTGCTAGGTGTTTTCTGTACATTTTAAATTCCCAGAAAGTAAATTATGTCTCAAAACAAACAAGTCAATACCATAAAAGAAAACCAGATTAGACAGGCATGAAACTTTTCTAGAGAGGTCAAGACTTACCCAGACGAAGTTCAAGGGAAGCTGTGATGCTCACTGCCCTTGAAGGAGTCCACATGGAATGAAGAAGTACTGTAGGAAGTCTATTAGTAACCACCATGCCTTGGGTCCTCTGGATGACCTATTGCAGGAGAAAGAGAGTTTACAAATAAAATTTTCCCCATAACTTCACAAAAAGTTGTTAGACTACATTCAGTAAAGTTGAATAATTTCTGATCAATTTACAATCATATAAAATAGTACAACTTACAATCCCAATCAACATACAAAAATTACTTGCCTTTCTATACACTAATAACAATCAGAAACAAAAATTAAGAAAATCCCACTTACAGTTGCATCCAAAAGAATAAAACATCTAGCAACAAACTTAATCAAGGACATAAAAGACCAGTAGTCAGAAAGCTAGAAAGCACTGATAAAGAAATCAAAGTCAAATAAACAGAAAACTATTCCATGCTCACGCACTGGAACAATGAGGAATTAAAATGTCCATTCCAACCAAAGCCATCAACAAATACACTGACTGCAATCACAAAATAATATTCAATGGCCTTTTTCACAGAAATAGAAATATTCCTCATACTAGGCTGCTACTATTGAACAGGACCTTAAACGGCCAAGAAGACGCTGAGAAAGAAGAACACAGCTGGAGACATCTTGCTCTCCGACTTCAAACTACATCAGGGACCTGTAGTAACCACCACAGTGAGGAACTGGCAGGAAAATAGACACATGGTCTCCAGGAAAGAATAGAGAGCCCAGGAATGAGCCCACATGTACGTGGTCAGTTCATGAAAATCAAACCAGGAACAAGCAAAGAGGAAAGGACAGTCTACTTAAGAAACAGTGACAGGAACACTGGCCACCTACTCAGAAGAACATCAGTGAAGGTCATCCTCTAGATCATCTAACAGAAATCTAACTGAAAACCTGCCATTTTGCACATGCAGCTCTTTCCCCCTGCCTGAATCCTGAGACGGACCTCCTGTCAGCGCTCAGCTGGACACAGGAAACGTCTACTTTGCCCTCATTTTTCCCTCTTGCAGTGCCTTCGTGCTGGCAGGCACTGAGGCAACCCCGCTCCTCTCAGCCAGGATGTAGCCCCATTAGCCAGGAGCCCGAACCCTGACGGCCCTGAAGAGACAAAGCACCCGCCAGCTGGTCACCACGCCCAGTTTGAAGGCAAAGGGTCCTGCGCCGGCGGGTCAGAGGGATTTTGGCGCCCCCTGCGGGCCGCCAGAGAAGAGCGGGCAGCCCCGCGCTCACAAAACTCAGAGGGCTCACCCAGAAGCAGCTCTGCTGTGAGCACTCAGACTGGAAGCCCAAACTGAAATGGAGCAAAATAGCTCCATGACCCTCCTCAAAACATGGCTAAGGAACAATCAGAGCCTGTATGGAATGCAGCCATAAAAAAGAACACATTTGAGTCAGTTTGAATGAAGGGGATGAACCTAGAGCGTAATAAACAGGGAAGTCAGTCAGAAAGAGAAAAACATGGAATCAAGAAGGATGGGTCTGACGAATCTGTTCACATAGCAGCACCGGAGATGCAGACATAGAGAAGAGACTTAAAGACAAGTGTGGGGAACAAGAGGGAGAGGGTGAGATGAATGGAGAGAGCAGCATGGATGCATGTACACCAACATTTGTAAATAGACAACCAGTGGGGATTTGCTGTATGATTCAGGAAACTCAAACTTGGACTCTGTAATAACCTAGA
>NW_011476211.1:33138-52686 GCF_000754665.1 Bison bison bison | reverse complement strand
CCTTATTCGAGAGAACCAAAAGACAAACTGTTAAATGAACCACTTACCACCCACCCTTGCCAGGCAACAGAGTAGAGAAAACATTGCAGGAGTCATCTTACAACAGGAGGTCCTGGTAAGGAACAAGGAACTAACAATCTACCACCAACCAGGATTCTGGTGAGGTCAAAAAGAGATGGGAGACTGCAGTCCAGAGGTCCTACCAACTTCCCAAGATCCTCCTTGCTGGAATCCATCTTGGCTGAGTGATGCATGTGCCCCCAGGAAGGATCCCAATTCAGAATGACTGGCAAGAGACAAACCAGAAACTAACCCAATGACCATAAATCCTGAGACGGTGAGCCACGTGGCAGAGTAGTTCTCTCCATTTCCCTCACCCTCTGCCCTGGCAGCCCTTCCCAGTGAAGTCTCTCACTTGGACAGTACTCCTCTCCTCAGCCAATTCATTTCAAACTGTCAGATAAGAATCCACACTCAAGCCTTGGAAGGGACCCCACTTCCTTCATCAAAAACCACAATCCAGGAGAAAATATCTACCAAATGCTACCTTGTAGAGAAGGCGATGGCACTCCCTCCAGTATTCTGGCCTCAGAAATCCCAGAGACAGAGGAGCTTGGTGGGCTATAGTCCAACAGCAGGGCATTTCTGAGGGGAGGAGACAGTCCCAGGGAAGCTGAGGCACTCGCCAAAGGCTCCAGAACTTTGGATGACACAGCCAGAACTGTGGTTACCCCTCAAAACTCGAATGGTGACTTGACTTTCCTGAGGCAACATGAGCAGGTCCCTGAGGTCCCTGTCGCAACTCGAGAGGAAATCCAAGTGTCATGCTGCAACTCGTGAAACCCAGAGATTCTCCCCTCAACACGAGATGAGGCCCCTTTCCATTGCAGAGTCTCGAGAGAAATCCCACCTTCCCTCTTTAGCCTCGAAAGGGTACTTGACACCCTTCAGGCAACTGAAGAAGTTCCCTGACACATCTGTCTCCATTCAAGAGGTAGCCCAAGTTTCCCACCACAACTAAAGAAGAGTCCCGGTTTCCCCTCCTCTTCTTGAGATGAGGGTCCATTCCCTGTTTAGTCTGCAAAGGAATCCCGACGTTCCCATGACACACTTTGAGGAGGCCAGTCTCACACTGAAACTCGAGAGGAACTTCAGGGGTCATGCCACCATTCGAAAAGACCCTGATGTCCCCATCCACTTGAGATAAGGCCTCATTCCCCTGCAACGACTTGAATGTCACCCTGAGGATCAACTTACTACACAATGGAGGTCTGAGAGCCCAGTGGCACCTCTAGAAATAGTCCCTGATCCATACCTGAATGCGACAAGAGGCCTGACACCCCTTTGCCACCTCGGGAGGGAAGCGTAGTTCTATGCCCCAACACGAGACGACGTCTGACTCCCAGGGGAATCTCCATAGGGGTCCCGAGATCCCTGTCAGAGCTGGAAAGGAACCCTGAGTTTCCCGCCTCAACTGGAGATGAGGCCTTAGTAGCCCCCACCAACTCGAGGGGAATCCAGAGAGGCCCCTCACAACTCGAAAGGATTCCTGACTTCCCAGAGACAACACGAGAGGCTCCCTCAGGTCCCCGTGGCGACTGGAGGGAACCCACACTTCCTGCTGCAACTCTAGAAACACCTTGAGATTCCCCCTTCCATGCGAATTGAGGCCTGATTCCCCTGCCATGACTCCAGAGCACTCCCGTGCTCGCCCTCACAACTCGAATGGAGAATTGACTTCCCTGAGGCAAAACGAGAGGCTCCCTGAGTTACGAGACAAACCAGGACATGCCCCTGTCAACGCAAGATGAGGCCCTTTTCTCCTGCAGCACAGCAGAAGCAATCCCAGGTTCCCTTTCAAAACTCGAGAGAAAGCTTGACTCCCTTTATGCAACTCAAGGGCGCCCAGACATCCCCATCACACCTCGAGATGAAAGCCGAGTTTCCCGCCACAACTCAACTGGAACCCAGTGTGTCCTACCTCATCCGGAAATGAGGGCCCATTCCCTTCTTCAACTCAAGAGAAATCCTAACTTCTCCTCGCACCACAAGAGGAAGCCTGTGTCACCACTTGAAACTCGAGTGGAACCCCACGGATCTGGCTGCAAGGAAAAAGGTCGCTGAGTTCTCCCTCCGCTGCATATAAGTCCTGATTCCCCTGCATGGGCTCCAGTGGAAGACCGAGTATCCCCTCACAACAGGATGGGAGGCCTGTCGCCCCTGCCTATCCTCTTGAAAAAGCCCAAATTCCCCACCTGAACTCGATCGGAGGCCTGACAGCCCTTTGACAACTCGAGAGAAATGCAGAGTTCCATGCCTCAACAGCAGACGGGGTCTGACTCCTTAGTTGAACCCTAATAGGAAGCCCTAGATCCCAGTCGCCACCAGAGAGGAACACTGAGTTTCCAAACTGAACTCTAGACACTGCCCTATTCACCAGCAGCGACTCGAGAGGAATCCCAATGGGACCCTCACAACTTGAAAAGAGACCTGACTTCTCATAGGCAACACGAGCGGGTCCCTGAGATCCCCATTGCAACTCGAGAGGAACCCCACGCTTCCCGCCAAAACCCATGAATAACCACGAAATTCTCCCCTCAACGAGAGATGAGGCAATTTTCCACAGCAGTGTCTCGAGAGAAACCCCACGTTCCCTCTTGTAATGGGAAAGGGTACTTGAAACCCTTGATGCAACTCAGGTAGGTCCCCAATATACCCATCTCCAATAGAGAGGAACCCCGAGTTTCACGCCACAACTCAAAAAGACTCCGTTTTCCCACTTCTCTAATCGAGATGAGGGTCGATTCCACTGCTTCGATAGGAAAGGAATCCCGACTTTGCTGTCGGCCCTCAGGAGGAGGCCAGTCTCCCCTTGAAACTCGAGCGCATCCCCAGGAGTTGTGCCTCAATTCGAAAAGACCCCGAATTCCCCATCCACTCCAGATATGCCTGATTCCCCTGCACAGACTTGACTGGAATCCCGAGGATCGACTCAAAACACAAAGGGAGGGGTGACGGCCCCGTGGCACCTCAAGAAAAAGCCCCAGAACCCCGTGTCCACTCGACAGGAAGCCTGACACCTCTTTGACACCTCAAGAGGGAAGTGGAGTTCCATGTCTCCACATGAGACGAGGCCTGACTCCCCTGTTGAAACTCCATAAGAACCCTGAGATCCATGTCAGAATTGAAGAGAAAGGCTGAGGTCCAGCTCGAGATGAGGCCCTATGCCCTTGCACCGACGGGAGAGGAATCCCGAGACGCCCCTCACAACTAGAATGGAGACTTGACTTTCCTGAGGCAACATGAGTGGGTTCGTGAGGTCCCCATCACAACTCGAGAGGAACTCCAAGTGTCCTGCCACAACTCGAGAAATCCAGGAGATTCTCCCCTCAACGCAAGATGAGGCCCCTTTCCGCTGCAGAGTCTCGAGAGAAATCCCACCTTCCCTCTTGAGCCTCGAAAGGGTACTTGACACCCTTTAGGTAACTCAAGAAGTTCCCCGACAAACCCATCTACACTCAAGAGGAACCCCGTTTTTCTTGCCACAACTCAAGAAGAGCCCCGGTTTCCCCTCCTCATCTAGAGATTAGGGTCCATTCCCCTGCTTCATCTGCAAAGGAATCTCGAAGTTCCTGTCGCACATCAGGAGGAGGCTGGTCTCACCTTGAAACTCGAGAGGCACTCCAGGGGTCGTGCCACAGTTCAAAAAGACCCCGATGTCCCTGTCCACCCCAGATAAGGCCTCATTCCCCTGCAACGACTCATATGTCAGCCCAAGGATCAACTCATGACATGAAGGGAGGCCTGAGAGCCCCGAGGCACCTCTAAAAATAGCCCCTGATCCCTACCTCAACTCAAGAGGAGCACTGAAAACCCTTTTCCACCTCGAGAGAGAAGCAGAGTTCCATGCCCCAACACGAGATGACGTCTGACTACCCAGTGGAATCTCCATAGGGACCCCGAGATCCCTGTCAGAGCTGGAGAGGAACCCTGAGTTTCCTGCCTCAACTCGACATGAGGTCATAGTCGCCTGCACCAACTCGAGAGGAATCCGAAGAGGCCCCTCACAACTTGAAAGGATTCCTGACTTCGCAGAGATAACATTAGAGGCTCCCTCAGGTGCCCGTGGCAACTGGAGGGAACCCACACTTCCTGTCACAACTCAAGAAACACCTTGAGATTCCCCCTTCCATGAGAATTGAGGCCTGATTCTCCTGCCGTGATTCTAGAGCACTACCGTGCTTGCCCTTGCAACTCGAATGGAGACTTGACTTCCCTGAGGCAACATGAGAAGTGCCCTGACCTTCCATGGTACCTGCAGAGGAACCCCAAGCCTCCCGCCGCAACTTGAGACAAACCACGATATTCCCCCGTCAGCACTAGTTGAGGCCCTTTTCTCCTGCAGCGCCTGGAGAGCAATTCCGAGTTCCCTCTCAAAACTCGAGAGAAAGCTTGACTCCCTTTATGCAACTCAAGTCGTTCACTGAGTGACCCGTCAAAACTCGAGAGGATCCCCGAGTTACTGGCCACAACTCGAGAAGAGCCCCGTGTGTCCAACCTCATCTGGAGTTGAGGACCCATTCCCTGCTTCAACTCAAGAGGAATCCCAACTTCCCCTCGCACCACAATAGGAGGCCTGTGTGACCAACTGAATTTCGAGTGGAATCCGGTGGATTTTGCTGCAAGGGAAAAGGACGCTGAGTTCCCCCTCAGCTCGAGATAAGTCCTGATTCCCCTGCACCGGCTCCAACCGAACACCGAGTATCCACTCACAACCAGATGGGAGGCCCGTCAGCCCTGCCTATCCTCTTGAAAAAAACCAAATTCCCAGCCTGACTCGACTGGAGGCCTGAAACCCCTTTGACAACTCGAGAGGAATCCAGAGTTCCATGCCTCAATACCAGGCGAGGCCTGACTCCCTTGTTGAACCTTGGAATCTCCATAGGGTCCTCAAGACCCTGTCACCACTGGAGAGGAACACTGAGTTTTCAAACTGAACTCTAGACACGGACCTATTTGCCGGGAGCATCGAGAGGAATCCCAACGGGCCCCTCGCAACTTGAAAAGAGATCTGACTGCTCTGAGGCAACACGAGCCAGTCCCTGAGATCCCCGTTGCAACTCGAGAGGAACCCCACGTGTCCCGCTGCAACCCGTGAACAACCACGAGATTCTCCCTTCAACGTGACATGAGGCAATTTTCCAGAACAGTGTCTCAAGAGAAACCCCACATTCCCTCTTGAAATGGGAAAGGGTACTTGACACCCTTGATGCAACTCAGGAAGATCCCCGAGATACCCGGCCCACTAGAGGGAAACACCAAGTTTCACGCCACAACTCAAAAAGAGCCCCGTTTTCCCCCTCCTCTCATCGAGATGAGGGTCGATTCTCCCTCTTCATGAGGAAAGGAACCCCGACTTTGCCATTGGCCCTCAGGAGGAGGCCGGTCTCCCCTTGAAATTCGAGCGCATCCCGAGTTGTGCCTCAATTCAAAAAGACCCCGATTTCCCCAGCCTGATTCCCTTGCACGGACTCAACTGGAACCCCGGATATCGACTCAAAACACAAAGGGAGGGGTGACAGCCCCCTGGCACTTCGAGAAAAAGCCCCAGAACCCTGTGTTCACTCGACAGGAAGCCTGACACCTCCTTTACACCTGGAGAGGGAAGCTGATTTCAATGTCTCCACACGAGACGAGACCTGACTCCCCTGTTGAAACTCCATAGGAACCCCGATATCCATGTCAGAACTGAAGACAAACCCTGAGGTTCCGGCCTCAACTCGAGATGAGGCCCTATGCCCTGCACGGACGGGAGAGGAATCCTAGGAGGTCCCTTGCAACTCGAATGGAGACTTGACTTTCCTGAGGCAACACGAGCAGGTCCCTGAAGTTCTCGTCGCAATTCGAGAGGAACTCCAAGTGTCCGGCCACAATTCGAGAAACTCAGGAGATTGTCCCCTCAATGCGAGATGAGGTCCCTTTCCACGGTAGAGTCTCGAGAGAAATCCCACCTTCCCTCTTGAGCCTCGAAAGGGTACTTGACACACTTTAGGCAACTCAAGAAGTTCCCCGACATCCCCATCTCCACTCAAGAGGAAGCCCTAGTTTCCTGCCACAACTCAAGAACAGACCCAGTACCACTAATCATCTCAAAATGATGGTCCATTCCCGTGCTTCATCTGCAAGGGATCCTGATGTTCCCGTCGCACAGGCTGGTCTCACCTGAAATTCGAGACGAACTCCAGGGACTGTGCCACCATTCTAAAAGACCCCAATGTCCCCGTCCACTCTAGATAAGGCCTCATTCCCCTGCAATGACTCGAATGTCACACGAAGGATCAACTCCTGACATAAAGGGAGGACTGAGAGCCTGGTAGCACCTCTAGATATAGCCTCTGATCTTTACCTCAACTCAACAGGAGGCCTGACACCCCTTTGCCACCTCAAGAGGGAAGTGGAGTACCATTCCCCAACACGAGATGACATCCGACTCCCCAGGGGAATCTCCATAGGGACCCCGAGATCCCTGTCAGAGCTGGAAAGGAACCCTGAGTTCCCGCCTCAGCTCAAGATGAGGCCCTAGTTGCCCGCACCAACTCAGTGGGAATCCTGAAGGCCCCTAACAACTCAAAAGGATTCCAGAGAAAACATGAGAGGCTCCCTCAGGTCCCCGTGGCAACCAGAGGGAACCCACACTTCCTGCCGCAACTTGAGAAACACCTTAAGATTCCCCCTTCCAGGCAAATTGAGGCCTGATTCCCCTGACGTGACTCCAGAGCACTCCCGCGCTCACCCTTGCAACATGAATGGAGACTTGACTTCCCTGAGGCAACACGACAGGCTCCCTGAGCTCCCGGTGTTACCTTCAGAGGAACCCCAAGCCTCTCTCCACAACTTGAGACAAACCACGTGATTCCCTCCTCAACGCGAGATGAGGTCCTTTTCTCCTGCAGCGCCTGGAGAGCAATCCCGAGTTTCCTCTCAAAACTCGAGAGGAGGTGACTCACTTCATGCAACTCAAGGGGGCCCAGAGATCCCCGCCACAACTCGTGATGAAAGCCGAGTTTCTCGCCACAACTCGAGAAGAGCCCCGTGTGTCCAACCTCATCTGGAGATGAAGGCCCATTCCCTGCTTCAACTCAAGAGGAATCCCAACTTCCCCTCACACCACAAGAGGAGGCCTGTGTCACCAATTGAATCTCGAGTGGAATCCGGTGGATTTTGCTTCAAGGAAAAAGGACGCTGAGTTTCCCCTCTGCTAGAGATAAGTCCTGATTTCCCTGCACCGGCTCCAACAGAACACCGAGTATCCACTCACAACAGGATGGGAGGCCTGTCAGCCCTGCCTATTCTCTTGAAAAACCCCAAATTCCCCGCCTGAACTCGACTGGAGGCCGGACATCCCTTTGACTATTCGAGAAGAATGTAGAGTTCCATGCTTCAACACCAGGCGAGGCCTGACTCCCTTGTTGAGCCTTGGAATCTCCATAGGGACCCTGAGATCCCTGTTGCCACCAGAGAGGAACAGTTTCCCGACTGAACTCTAGACACTGCACTATTTGCGGGCAATGACTTGAGAGGAATCCCGAAGAGACCCCCACACAACTCGAAAAGAGACATGACTACTCTGAGGCAACATGAGCCGGTCCCTGAGATACCCATCACAACTCAGATGAACCCCAAGCTTCCCGCCACAAGTCGAGAAAAACCACAAGATTCTCCCTCAATGCGAGATGAGGCCCTTTTCTAGAGCAGTGTCTCGAGAAAAACCCCACGTTCCCTCTTGAAAAGCAAAAGGGTAATTGACACCCTTGACGCAACTCCGGAAGTAACCCGAGATACCCGTCCACTCCAGAGGAATACCGATTTTCATGCCACAACTCAAGAAGGACCCTGTTTTCCCCCTCCTCAACTTGAGAGGAGGGTCGATTCCCCTGCTTCGTCGGGAAAGGAATCCTGATGTTGCCGTTGCCCCTCAAGAGGAGGCTGGTCTCACCTTGAAATTCGAGCACATACCCAGGATTCGTGCCTCAATTCGAAAAGACCACGATTTCCCCAGCCACTCCAGATAAGCCTGATTCGCCTGCACTGACTGGGCTGGAACCCCGAGGATCAACTCAAAACACGAAGGGAGATGTGACAGCCAGATGAAACCTCAAGAAAAAGCCCCAGAACTCAGTGTCCAGTAGACAGGAAGCCTGACACCTCTTTGAAACCTCAAGAGGGAAGCTGATTTCAATGTCTCCACAGGAGACGAGGCCTGACTCCCCTGGCCCCAGTCTGCAGGGACCCTGCGATCGGAGTCTGAAATCAGAGGAAACCTGAGGTTCCGGCCTCAACTCGAGATGAGGCCCTATGCCCCTGCACCGAGTGCAGAGGAATCCCAGGAGGCCCCTCTAAACTCGAATGGAGACTTGACTTTCCTGAGGCAACACGAGCGGGTCCCTGAGGTCCTCGTTGCAATTCGAGAGAAACTCCAAGTGTTCGGCCGCAACTCGCGAAACCCAGGAGATTCTCCCCTCAACGCAAGATGAGGACCCTTTCCACGGCAGAGTCTCGAGAGAAATCCCACCTCCATCTTGAGCCTCGAAAGGGTACTTGACACCCTTTAGGCAACTCAAGAAGTTCCCTGACATACCCGTCTCCAGTCAAGAGGAAGCCCGAGTTTCCTGCCACAACTAAAGAAGAGCCATGGTTTAACCTCTTCATCTCGAGATGAGGGTCCATTCCCCTGCTTCATCTGCAAAGGAATCCTGACACTCCCGTCTCACATCAGAGGGAGGCCGGTCTCACCTTGAAACTTGAGAGGCACTCCAGGGGTTGTGGCAGTTCGAAAAAACACTGATGTCCCCTTCCACTGAAGATAAGGCCTCATTCCCCTGCAACGACTTGAATGTCACCCCGAGGATCAACTCACGACACGAAGGGAGGCCTGAGAGCCCCGTGGCACCTCTAGAAATAGCCCCTGATCCCTACCTCCACACAACAGGAGGCCTGACACCCCTTTGCCACCTCGAGAGGGAAGCGGAATTCCATGCCCCAACACGAGACGACGTCTGACTCCCCAGTGGAATCTCCATAGGGACCCTGAGATCCCTATCACAGCTGGAAAGGAATGCTGAGTTTCCCACCTCAACTTGAGATGAGGCCCTAGTCGCCCACACCAACTCGAGAGGAATCCTGAGAGGCCCCTCACAACTTGAAAGGATTCCTGACTTCCCAGAGACAACATGAGAGTCTCCCTCACATCCCCGTGGCAACTGGAGGGAACCCACACTTCCTGCCACAACTCGAGAAACACCTTGAGATTTCCTCTACCATGTGAATTGAGGCTTAATTCCCCTGCCGTGACTCCAGAGCACTCCCGCGCTTGCCCTCACAACTCGAATGGAGGATTGACTTCCCTGAGGCAAAACAAGAGGCTCCCTGAGTTCCCCGTGGTAACTGGAGAGGAATCTCAAGCCTCCTGCCGCAACACAAGACAAAACACGGGATGCCCCTGTCAACGCTAGATGAGGGCTTTTTCTCCTGCAGCACCTCGAGAGTAATTCCAGGTTCCCTCTCAAAACTGGAGAGAAAGCTTGACACCCTTTATGCAACTCAAGGGGGCACAGAGATCCCCGTCACACCTCGAAATGAAAACCGAGTTTCCTGCCACAACTCGACTAGAACCCCGTGTGTCCCACCTCATCATTACATGAGGGCCATTCCCTGCTTAGCTCAAGAGGAATCCCAATGGCCCTCGCACCACAAGAGGAGGCCTGTGTCACCAACTGAATCTTGAGTGGAACCCCACGGATGTGGCTTCAAGGAAAAGGAAATCGAGTTCCCCCTCTGCTGCAGATAAGTCCTGATTCCCCTGCACCTGCTCCAGTGGAACACCGAGTATCCCATCACAACAGGATGGGAGGCCCGTCAGCCCTGCCTATCCTCTTGAAAAAAAAAAACAAATTCCCCACCTGAACTCGACCGGAGGCCTGACAGCCCTTTGACAACTCTAGAGAAATGCAGAGTTCCATGCCTCAACACCAGACGAGACCTGACTACCTAGTTGAACCTTGATAGGAAGCCCAAGATCCTAGTCGCTGCCCAAGAGAAACACTGAGTTCCGAATGAACTCTAGACACGGACCTATTCACCAGCAGTGACTCAAGAGGAATCCCGACGGGACCCTCATAACTCGAAAAGAGACCTGAATTATCTGAGGCAACACGAACCAGTCCCTGAGATCCCCGTTGCAACTCGAGAGGAACCCCACGCTTTCCGCCGCAACCCATGAACAACCAGGAGATTTCCCCCTCAATGCGAGATGAGGCCCTTTTCCAGAGCAGTATCTCAAGAGAAACCCCACATTCCCTCTTGAAATGCGAAAGGGTACTTGACACCCTTGATGCAACTCAGGAAAGTCTCTGAGATACCCGTCCCCACTAGAGAGGAAACCCGAGTTTCATGCCACAACAAAAGAAGAGCCCCATTTTCCCCCTCCTCTCATCGAGATGAGGGTCGATTCCTACTCGTCATGAGGAAAGGAATCCCGATGCTGCCATTGGCCCTCGGGAGGAGGCCGGTCTCCCCCTGAAACTTGAGCACATCCCCAGGAGTTGTGCCTCAATTCGAAAAGACCCCAATTCCCCATGCACTCCAGATATGCCTGATTCCCTTGCACAGACTTGACTGGAATCCCGAGGATCAACTCAAAACACAAAGGGAGGTGTGACAGCCCCGTGGCACCTCGAGAAAAAGCCCCAGAACTCTGTGTCCACTCGACAGGAAGCCTGACACCTCTTTGAAACCTCGAGAGAGAAGCAGAGTTTCAGGTCTCCAGACAAGACGAGGCCTGACTCCCCTGTTAAAATTCCATAGGAACCCTGAGATCCACGTCAGAATTGAAGAGGAACACTGAGGTTCTGGTCTCAACTCGAGATGAGGCCCTATGCCCCTGCACCAACTGGAGAGGTATCTTGAGAGTCCCCTCGCAAATCAAATGGAGATTTGACATTCCAGAGGCAACATGAGCCAGTCCCTGAGGACCCGTCCCAACTCGAGATGAACCCCCAAGCTTCCCGCCACAACCCGAGAAAATCCATGCAAGATGAGACCCTTTTCCAGAGCAGTGTCTCGAGAGAAACCCCATGTTCCCTCTTGAAACGTGAAAGGGTAATGGACACCCTTGATGCAACTCCAGGAAGTCCCAGAGACACCGGTCCACTCCAGAGGAACACCGAGTTTCACACCACAACTCAAGAAGGACCCTGTTTTCCCCCTCCTCAATTTGAGATGAGGGTCGATTCCTCCTCGTCATGAGGAAAGGAATCCCGATGTTGCTGTTGCCCCTCAAGAGGAGGCTGGTCTCACCTTGAAATTCGAGCGCATACCCAGGATTCGTGCCTCAATTTGAAAAGACCCCGATTTCCCCAGCCACTCCAGATAAGCCTGATTCGCCTGCACTGATTGGGCTGGAACCCCGAGGATCGACTAAAAACACAGAGGGAGGTGTGACAGCCGGGTAACACCTCGAGAAAAAGCCCCAGAACCCTGTGATCACTCGACAGGAAGCCTGACACCTCTTTTACACCTGGAGAGGGAAGCTGATTTCAAAGTCTCCACACGAGACAATATCCCTCCCGATATCCATGTCAGAACTGAAGAGGAACCCTAAGGTTCTGGCCTCAACTCGAGATGAGGGCCTATGCCCCTGCACCGAGTGCAGAGGAATCCCAGGAGACCCCTCGCAACTCAAATGGAGACTTGACTTTCCTGAGGCAACATGAGCGGGTCCCTGAGGTCCTCGTTGCAAGTCAAGATGAATTCCAAGTGTACCGCCGCAACTCCAGAAACCCAGGAGATTCTCCCCTCAAAGCGAGATGAGGCCCCTTTCCGCAGCAGAGTCTCGAGAGGAATCCCACCTTCCCTCTTGAGCCTCGAAAGGGTACTTGACACCCTTTAGGCAACACAAGAAGTTCCCCGACATACCCGTCTCCACTCAAGAGGATGCCCGAGTTTCCCGCCACAACTAAAGAAGAGTCACGGTTTCCCCTCCTCATCTCGAAATGAGGGTCCATTCCCCTGCTTCGTCTGCAAAGGAATCCCGATGCTCCCGTCACACATCAGGGGGAGGCCAGTCTCACCTTGAAACTCGAAAGGCACTCCAGGGGTCGTGCCACCGTTTGAAAAGATGCCAATGTCCCTGTCCTCTCATAATAAGGCCTCATTCCCCTGCAACGACTCGAATGTCACCCCGAGGATCAACTCATGCCTCGAAGGTAGGCCTGAGAGCCCCGTGGCACCTCTAGAAATAACCCCTGATCCCTACCTCAACTCGACAGGAGGCCTGACACCCCTTTGCCACCTCGAGAGGGAAGCGGAGTTCCATGCCCCAACACGAGATGACTTCTGACTCCCCAGGGGAATCTCCATAGGGACCCTGAGATCCCTGTCAGAGCTGGAAAAGAATGCTGAGTTTTCCGCCTCAACTCAAGATGAGGCCTTAGTGGCCCACACCAACTATAGAGGAATCCCGAGAGGCCCCTCACAACTTGAAAGGATTCCTGACTTCCCAGAGACAACATGAGAGTCTCTCTCACGTCCCCGTGGCAACTGGAGGGAACCCACACTTCCTGCCGCAACTCAAGAAACACCTTGAGATTCCCCCTTCCATGTGAATTGAGGCCTGATTCCCCTGTCATGACTCCAGAGCACTCCTGCACTCGCCCTCGCAACTCGAATGGAGGATTGACTTCCCTGAGGCAAAATCAGAGGCTCCCTGAGGGCACCGTGGTACCTGGAGAGGAATCTCAAGCCTCCTGCCGCAACATGAGACAAAACACGAGATGCCCCGTCAACGCAAGATGAGGCCTTTTTTCTCCTGCAGCACCTCGAGAGCAATTCCAGCTTCCCTCTCAAAACTTGAGAGAAAGCTTGACTCCTTTTATGCAACTCAAGGGGGCCCAGAGATCCCCATCACACCTCGAGATGAAAGCCGAGGTTCCCGCAACAACTCAACTAGAACCCCCTGTGTCCTACCTCATCTGGAAATGAGGGCCCATTTCCTGCTTCAACTCAAGAGGAATTCCAACTTCCCCTCGCACCACAAGAGGAGGCCTGTGTCACCACTTGAATCTCGAGTGGAACCCTGCGGATCTTGCTGCAAGGGAAAAGGACGATGAGTTCCCCCTCCGCTCCATATGATTCCTAAAACCCCTGCACAGTCTCCAATGGAACACCGAGTATCCCCTAACAACAGGATGGGAGGCCTGTCGCCCCTGCCAATGCTCTTGAAAAGGCCCAAATTCCCCTTCTGAACTCGACCGGAGGCCTGACAGCCCTTTGACAACTCGAGAGAAATGCAGAGTTCCATGCCTCAACACCAGTCGAGGTCTGACTCCCTAGTTGAAACTTGATAGGAAGCCCGAGATCCCAGTCGCCACTGGAGAGGAACACTGAGTTTTCCTACTGAACTCTAGACACTGCCCTATTCACCAGCAGCAACTTGAGAGGAATCCCGATGGGCCCCTCACAACTCGAAAAGAGACCTGACTTCTCTGAGGCAACACGAACCAGCCCCTGAGATCCCCATTGCAACTCGAGAGGAACCCCACGCTTTCCACTGCAACCCGTGAACAACCACAAGATCTTGCCCTCAACGCAAGATGAGGCCCTTTTCCAGAGCAGTGTCTCGAGAGAAACCCCACATTCCCTCTTGAAATGCAAAAGGGTACTTGAACCCTTGATGCAACTCAGGAAAGTCTCCGAGATACCCATCCCCACTAGAGAGGAAACCTGAGTTTCATGCCACAACTAAAGAAGAGCCCCGTTTTTCCCCTCCTCTCATCAAGATGAGGGTCGTTTCCCCCTCTTCATCAGGAAAGGAATCCCGACGTTGCCGTCGGCCCTCGAGAGGAGGCCTGTCTTTCCTTGAAACTCGAGCGCATGCCCAGGAGTTGTGCCTCAATTCGAAAAGACCCTGAATTCCCCATCTACTCCAGATATGCCTGATTCCTCTGCATGGACTTGACTGGAATCCCGAGGATCGACTCAAAACACAAAGGGAGGGGTGACAGCCCCCTGGCACATTGAGAAAAAGCCCCAGAACCCTGTGTCCACTTGACAGGAAGCCTGACACCTCTTTGAAACCTCAAGAGGGAAGCAGAGTTCCATGTCTCCACATGAGTCGAGGCCTGACTCCCCTATTGAAACTCCATAGGAACCCTGAGATCCATGTCAGAATTGAAGAGGAACCTTCAGGTTCTGAATTCAACTCGAGATGAGGCCCTATGCCCCTGCACTGACTGGAGAGGAATCCCGAGAGGCCCTTTGTAACTCGAATAGAGACTTGACATTCCAGAGGCAACACGAGCGGGTCCCTGAGGTCCCCATCGCAACTCGAGAAGAAATCCAAGTGTCCTGCTTATACTCGAGAAACTCAGGAGATTCTCCCTTCAACATGAGATAAGGTCCCTCTCACTGGCAGAGTCTCGAGAGAAATCCCACCTTCCCTCTTGAGCCTTGAAAGGATTCTTGACACCCTTTAGGAGCTCAAGAAGTTCCCCGACATACCCATCTCCACTCAAGTGGAACCCCAAGTTTCCTGCCACAACTCAAGAAGAGACCCAGTTTCCACTCATCATCTTGAGATGACGGTCCATTCCCCTACTTCATCTGGAAAGGAATCCCGACGTTCCAGACACATCAGGAGGAGGCCGGTCTCACCTTGAAACTCGAGACAAACTCCAGGGGTCGTGCCACCATTCAAAAAGACCCTGATGTCCCCGTCCACTCGAGATAAGACCTCATTCCCCTGCAACGACTCGAATGTCACACCAAGGATCAACTCACGACACAAAGGGAGGCCTGAGAGCCCCGTGGAACCTCTAGAAATAGCCCCTGATCCCTACCTCAACTCGACAGGAGGCCTTACACCCCTTTGCCACCTCGAGAGGGAAGCGGAGTTCCATGCACCAACACGAGATGACGTCTGACTCCCCAGTGGAATCTCCATAGGGACCCAAAGATCCCTGTCAGAGCAGGAGAGGAACCCTGATTTTCCCACCTCAACAAGAGATGAAGCCCTAGTTGCCCACACCAACTTGATAGGATTCCCGAAGTCCCCTCACAACTCGAAAGGATTCCTGACCTCGCAGAAACAACATGAGAGGCTCCCTCAGGTCTCTGTGGCAACTGGAGGGAACCCACACTTCCTGCTGCAACTCAAGAAACACCTTGAGATTCCCCCTTTCATGCAAATTGAGGCCTGATTTCCCTGACGTGACTCCAGAGTACCCATGTGCTCGCCCTCGCAACTCGATTGGAGACTTGACTTACCTGAGGCAACACGACAGGCTCCCTGAGCTCCCGGTATTACCTTTCAAGGAACCCCAAGCCTCTCTCCACAACTCGAGACAAACCACGTGATTCCCTCTTCAATGCGAGATGAGGTCCTTTTCTTCTGCATCTCCTCGAGAGCAATCCCGAGTTCCCTCTCAAAACTCGAGAGGAGGCTTGACTCCCTTCATGCAACTCAAGGGGGCCCAGACATCCCCGTCACAACTCGTGAGGAAAGCCGAGTTTCCCACCACAACTCAAGAAGAGCCCTGTGCGTCCAACCTCATCTGGAGATAAGGACCCATTTCCTGCTTCAACTCAAGAGGAATCCCAACTTCTCCTCGCACCACAATAGGAGGCCTGTGTGACCAATTGAATCTCGAGTGGAATCCGGTGGATTTTGCTTCAAGGAAAAAGGACGCTGAGTTTCCCCTCTGCTAGAGATAAGTCCTGATTTCCCTGCACCGGCTCCAACAGAACACCGAGTATCCACTCACAACAGAATGGGAGGCCTGTCGGCCCTGCCTATGCTCTTGAAAAAGCCCAAATTCCCCGCCTAAACTCGACTGGATGCCTGACAACCCTTTGACAACTTGAGATGAATGCAGAGTTCCATGCCTCAACACCAGTCGAGGCCTGACTCCCTTGTTGAGCCTTGGAATCTCCATAGGGACCCCGAGATCCTCGTCGCTACCGGAGAGGAACACAGTTTCCCAACTGAACTCCAGACACTGCCCTATTCATGGGCAGTGACTTGAGAGGAATCCCAACGAGCCCCACGCAACTCGAAAAGAGACCTGACTTCTCTGAGGCAACACGATCAGGTCCCTGAGATCCGCGTCCCAACTCGAGATGAACCCCAAGCTTCCCACCACAACTTGAGAAAAACCACGAGATTCTCCCTCAACGTGAGACGAGGCCCTTTTCCAGAACAGTGTCTCAAGAGAAACCCCACATTCCCTCTTGAAACGCGAAAGGGTACTTGAAACCCCTGATGCAGCTCAGAAAGGTCCCCGAGATATCTGTCCACTCCAGAGGAACACCGAGTTTCATGCCACAACTCAAGAAGAGCCCCGTTTTCTCCCTCCTCAACTTGAGATGAGGGTCGATTCCCCTGCTTTGTCAGGAAAGGAATCCTGATGTTGCCGTTGCCCCTCAAGAGGAGGCTGGTCTCACCTTGAAATTCGAGCACATATCCAGCAGTCGTGCCTCAATTTGAAAAGACCCCGATTTCCCCAGCCACTCCAGATAAGCCTGATTTCCCTGCACTGACTCGACTAGAACCCCGAGGATCGACTCAAAACACGAAGGGAGGTGTGACACTGGTGACACCTTGAGAAAAAGCCCTAGACACCTATGTCCACTCGACAGAAAGCCTGACACCTCTTTGAATTCTCGAGAGGGAAGCTGAGTTCAACACAAGATGAGGCCTGACTCCCCTGTTTAAACTCCATAGGAACCCCGAGATCCATGTCAGAACTTAAGAGGAACCCTGAGGTTCCAGCTTCAACTCGAAATGAGGCCCTATGCCTCTGCACCAACAGGAGAGGAATCCCGAGGGGCCCCTCGCAACTCGAATGGAAACTTGACTTTCCTGAGGCAACACGAGTGGGTTTGAGGTCCCCGTTGTATCTCGAGAGGAACCCCAAGTTGCCTGCTGCGACTCGAGAAAACCCAGGAGATTCTCCCCTCAATGCGAGATGAGCCCCCTCTCCATTGCAGTGTCTCGAGAGAAATCCCACCTTCCCCCTTTATCCTCGAAAGGGTATTTGACACCCTTTAGGCAATTCAAGAAGTTCCCCATCATACCCATCTGCACTCGAGAGGAACACCGAGTTTCCCACCACAACTCAAGAAGAGCCCCGGTTTCCCCTCCTCATCTCGAGATGAGGGTCCAATCCCCTGCTTCATTTACAAAGGAATCCCTATGTTCCTCTCGCACCTCAGGATGAGGCTGGACTCAACTTGAAACTCGAAACAAACTCCAGGGGTCGTGCCACCATGTTAAAGACCCCGTTGTCCCCGTCCACTCGAGATAAGGCCTCATTCCCCTGCAAAGACTGGAATTTCACCCCGGGTATCAACTCAAGACATGAAAGGAGGACTGGGAGCCCTGTGGCACCTCTAGAAATAGCCCCTGATACCTACCTCAACTTGACAGGAGACCTGACACCCCATTGCCACCTCCAGAGGGAAGCGGAGTTCCATGCCCCAGCACGAGACAATATCTGACTCCCAGGGTAATCTCCATAGGGACCCCGAGATCCCTGTCAGAGCTGAAGAGGAACACTGAGTTTCCTGCCTCACCTCGAGATGAGGCCCTAGTTGACCACACCAACTCGAGCACACCAACTCGAGAGGAATCTCGAGAGGCCCCTCACAAATTGAAAGGATTCCTGACTTCCCAGATACAATATGAGAGGCTCCCTCAGGTGCCCGTGGCAACTCGAGGGAACCCACACTTCCTGCCACAACTCAAGGAACACCTTGAGCTTCCCCCTTCCATGTGACTTGAGGCCTGATTCCCCTGCTGTGACTCCAGAGCACTCCCGCGCTCACCCTCGCAACTCGAATGGATACTTGACTTCCTTGAGGCAACACGAGAGGCTCCCTGAGGGCCCCGTGGTACCTGAAGAGGAATCTCAAGCCTTCAGCCGAAACTTGAGACAAACCACAAGATGCCCCCGTCAACGCAAGATGAGGCACTTTTCTCCTGCCGCACCTCAAAAGCAATCACAGGCTCCCTCTCAAACTCGACAGAAAACTTGACTCCCTTTAGGGAACTCAAGGGGGCCCAGAGATCCCCGTCACAACTTGAGATGAAAGCCGAGTTTCCTGCCACAACTTGACTAGAACCCCGTGTATCCCACCTCATCTGGAGATGAGGGCCCATTCCCTGCTTCAACTCAAGAGGTATCCCAACTTCCCCTCGCATCACAAGAGGAGGCCTGTGTCACCAACTGAATCTCAAGTGGAACCCCGCGGATCCTCCTGCAAGCCAAAAGGATGCTGAGTTCCCCCTCCACTCCAGATAAGTCCTGATTCCCCTGCACCAGCTCTAATGGAATACCGAGTATCCCCTCACAAAAGGACGGGAGGCCTGTCGCCCCTGCCTATCCTCTTGAAAAAGCACTAATTCCCCACCTGAACTCGACCGGAGGCCTGACAGCCCTTTGACAACTCAAGAGAAATGCAGAGTTCCAGGCCTCAACACCAGATGAGCCTTTACTCCCTAGTTGAACCTTGGTAGGAAGCCCAAGATCATGGTCACCACTGGAGAGGAACAGTTTCCCAACTGAACTCTAGACACGGCCCTGTTCACCAGCTGTGACTCAAGAGGAATCCCAACGGGCCCCTCACAACTCGAAATGAGACCTGACTTCTCTGAGGCAACACGAGCTGGTCCCTGAGATCCCCGTTGCAATTCCAGATGAACCCCACCGCAACCACCATCCCTCCCACGGTTCTCCCACAACACTCCAACCACCTTCCAATCCACCCTCCCACCACCTTCCCACCACCCTCCAATCCACTCTCCCACCACCCTCTATTTCACCTTCCCATTCATCTTCCCACTACCCTCCCCCCTTCCTCCCAACACCCTCCCAACCACTTTCCCCACTGCAACCACCACCCCTCCGACGATGCTCCCAGCACCCTCCCACCACCCTCCCACCACACTCCCATCACCCTCCCACCACCCTCCCATCCACCCCCCAACCACCCTCCAACCATCCTCTCACCCATCCTCCCATCTCTTCTCCTATCCACCCACACTCTCATCATTCCTCTCATATACTTTGCCTCCTCCCTTCTTGTCTTTCCTTCCATATAGTATTTATTGAGGGTCTACTGTAGGATGCAGTAGACCCTGGTGATGCAATAATGAATATGGCACAGTGGCCCTTTGTCCAGAGGGGTGCAGATAGGGAAGCCATATGGCGTCCCTCTATCTTTCTTTGGATGAAATCTCACCCAGAATCACAACACAAAAAGCCAACAAATCATAGATACCCTAGAGCTGAAACAGGTCAAGTTTATAAACCACAGATTGAGCTTATATATCTATATATACATACATATATAAGATCCTCCCTTTCTTATGTATAAGAAAACAGGTTCATCCTAGTCCATCCTACTCCACAGGGGTGGGAAGATGAATGGGAGGGTGGATTGGAAGGCAGTGGTAGGGTGGTAGGCGGGTGGTGGGAGGGTGCTAGGAGGGAG
>NW_011476211.1:31205-32844 GCF_000754665.1 Bison bison bison | reverse complement strand
GGGTGGTGGGCGGGTGGTGGGCGAGTGATGGGAGAGTGGTTGGAGGATTGTGGGAGGGTGATGGGAAGGTGGATGGGAGGATGGATGGGAGGGTAGTGGGAGGATTGTGAGAGGAGGATGGGAACGTAGTGTGAAGACGAATGGGAGGGTGGAATGAGGGTGGTGGGAGGATTGTGGGAGGGTGGTGGGAGGATTGTGGGAGGTTGGTGGGAAGGTGGATGGAGGATGGATGTAGAGTATATGCAGGTGTATCTTCAGTGAGCTCCTGGTCTGAAACAAGGAGGACCCCAGAACTGTTCAGTACACAATGAATTGGCCCAGGCAGCACAGCTCTGACCACCACTGGGATTCCCGCCTGGCCGGGTGGAGGTGGGGTTTTTGGAAGAGGGAGGAGGGGATTTGAACCTTGGGGCCCATAAACACATCCCTTCGTGGCCTGTGTCTGTTTTCCCATTCCTAGCAGCCCCTTCTCTGGAGCCGAGTTCATGGCTTGAGGGCTGAGGATGGTGGGCCCACCAAGAGGCGTGCCTCCTCCTGCTTCCACCGATTCTCCTCCTCAGCCTTGATCGCCTCCTGCCTCTTCATCTCCTGTCCCTGCTCAAACCTGCTGGTCAGGTCCCTGGGCGGTTTGATGGCCTACTTCTTAGGGGGTGCCTTTTCCTCCTCCTTGACACTCTGTCATGAGACAAGAGAAGAACGATTGGCAGCCACCCACACTCTTGATCCTAGAGTCTGCAGTCTCTCTGACCCAAAACACAGAAAGAGGCTCAGCTCCAGACCTGTGACTGTGGGCATGTCCTCCCATTTCCCTAACCACAGCATCTTCTGAAAAATTTAGTGAGAGCCTTTCCCCCAGGCTTGATCTGCCAAATGCAGACAGGCCAATGCCTGTATGAGTTGCCCATCCAGGCCGGAGCTCAGGAGGTGTGACTTCTGTTCTTCATCCCCCACGGCCTAGACTAGCTACGATCTGGATCTGATTTAGAAAATGGGGCAAATTGTCGGGAATCAGATTTTCCAGGTTTTACCACTGCAGGGCTTCACATGTTGACTTGAAGTGAGAATTTCCTGGCTCAGAAAAAGAACAAAGCCTCTGTGTGTGTGTGTGTGTGTGTGTGTGTGTGCATGTGTGCATGAGCGGGTGTACACAAATGTGTGCTAGGTGGCCAGAAAAATGTCCAGGAAAAGACACCACAGAAGCTGCAAAATGGGGATAATCTCCTGGGTTTGCTTCTCCTGGGTTTGAGTCTCCTGGGTTGAGTCCCGCTGCAACCCATGAACAACCACGAGATTCTGCCCTCAACGCGAGATGAGACCCTATTCCAGACCAGTGTCTCAAGAGAAACCCCACATTCCCTCTTGAAATGCGAAAGGGTACTTGGCACCCTGATGCAACTCAGGAAGGTCCCTGAAGATAACCGTCCCCACTAGAGAGGAACCCTGAGTTTCACGCCACAACTCAAGAAGAGGCCCGATTTCCCCCTCTTTTCATCGAGATGTAGGTCGATACCCCTCTTTCCTTGGGAAAGAAATCACGAGTTGCCGTCGGCCCTCAGGAGGAGGCCGGTCTCCCTTGAAACTGGAGCGCATCCCCAGGAGTCATGTCTCAATTCGAAAAGACCCATCCACTCCAGATAAG
>NW_011476211.1:27926-30705 GCF_000754665.1 Bison bison bison | reverse complement strand
ATCTCCACTCAAGAGGAACCCCCGAGTTTCCCGCCACAACTCAGGAAGAGCCCCGGTTCCCCCTCCTCATCTCGAGATGAGGGTGCAATCCCCTGCTTCATCTGCAAAGGAATCCCGATGTTCCCATTGCACATCAGGAGGAGGCCGGTCTCACCTTGAAACTTGAGATGAACTCCAGGGGTCGTGCCACCTATCGAAAAGACCCTGATGTCCCCTCCACTCAAGATAAAGCCTAATTCCCCTGCAACGACTCAAATGTCACCCCAAGTATCAACTCACGACACGAAGCGAGGCCTGAGAGCCCCGTGGCACCTCTAGAAACAGCCCCTGATCCCTACCTCAACTCGACAGGAGGCCTGACATCCGTTTTCCACCTCAAGAGGGAAGCGGAGATCCATGGCCCAACACGAGATGATTTCTGACTCCCCGCTGTAATCACCATAGGGAACTCAAGATCCCTGTCAGAGCCTGGAGAGGAACCCTGAGTTTCCCATGTCAACTCAAGATGAGGCCCTAGTCGCCTGCACCAACTCGAGAGAAATCCCGAGAGGCCCCTCACAACTCAAAAGGATTCCTGACTTCCCAGAGACAACATTAGAGGCTCCCTCAGGTCCCCGTGGCAACTCGAAGGAACCCACACTTCCTGCTGCAACTCGAGAAACACCTTGAGATTCCCCTTTCCATGCGAATTGAGGCCTGATTCCCCTGCTGTGACTCCAGAGCACTCGGCGCTCGCACTCGCAACTCAAATGGAGACTTGACGTCCCTGAGGCAACACAAGAGCTTCCTGATTCCCCGTGGTACCTGGAGAGGAACCCCAAGCCTCCCACCCCAACTCGAGGCAAACCACGAGATTCCCCCGTCAATGCGATGAGGCCCTTTTCTCCTGCAAAGCCTCAAGAGCAATCCCGAGTTCCCTCTCAGAACTCGAGAGGAGGCTTGACTCTCTTCATGCAACTCAAGGGGGCCCAGAGATCCCCGTCAAATTCGTGATGAAAGCCGAGTTTCCCATCACAACTTGAGAAGAGCCCCGTGTGTCCAACCTCATCTGGAGATGAGGGCCCATTCCCTGCTTCACCTCAAGAGAAATCCAAACTTCCCCTCACACCACAAGAGGAGGCCACTTGAATCTCGAGTGGAACTCCAAGGATCCTGCTGCAAGGAAAAAGGACGCCAAGTTCCCCCTCAGCTCCAGATAAGTCCTGATTCCCCTGCACCGGCTCCAATGGAACACCGAGTATCCCCTCACAACAGGATGGGAGGCCTGTCCACCCTGTCAATCCTCTTGAAAAATAACAAATTCCCCGTCTGAACTCGACGGGAGGCCTGACCCACCTTTGACAACTCAAGAGGAACACAGAGTTCCATGCCTCAACACCAGGCAAGGCCTGACTGCCTTGTTGAGCCTTGATAGGGAGCCCAAGATGCCTGTCGCCGCCGGAGAGGAACAGTGAGTTTCCCGACTGAACTCTAGACATGGCACTATTGACGGGCAGTATCTCGAGAGGAATCCCGACGAGCCCCTCACAACTCAAAAAGAGACATTTACTTCTCTGAGGCAACACGAGCCGGTGGCTGAGATCCCTGTCGCAACTCATGATGAACCCTAAGCTTCCCACTGCAACTCCAGAAAAACCATGAGATTCTCACTCAACATGAGATGAGGCCCTTTTCCAGAGCTGTGTCTCGAGAGAAATCCCACGTTCCCTCCTGAAACACCAAAGGGTACTTGATACCCTAGATGCAAATCAGGAAGCTCCCCGAGATACCCGTCCCCACTCTAGAGGAACCCCAAGTTTCACGCCTCCACTCAAGAAGAGCCCCATTTTCCCCCTCCTCAACTTGAGATGAGGGTCGATTCCCCTGCTTCATTGGGAAAGGAATCCCAACGTTGCCATTGCCTCTCAAGAGGAGGCCGGTCTTACCATGAAACTCGAGTGCATCACCGGGGTCATGCCTCAATTCGAAAAGACCCCAATTTCCCCAACCACTCCTGATAAGCCTGTTTCGCCTACACTGACTCGACTGGAACACCGAGGATTGACTCAAAACACGAAAGGAAGTGTGACAGCCCAGTGGCAACTAGAGAAAAAGTCACAGACCCCTATGTCCACTCAACAGGAAGCCTGACACCTCTTGGAAACCTCGAGAGGGAAGCGGAGTTCCATGTCTCTACACGAGACGAGGCCTGAGTACCCTGATGAAACTCCATAGAAACCCCAACCCCATGTCAGAACTGGAGAGGAACACTGAGGTTCCGGCCTCAACTCGAGATGAGGCCGTAAGCCCCTGCACTGACTGCAGAGGAATCCCAGGAGGCCCCATGCAAATCGAACGGAGATTTGACTTTCTTTAGGCAACATGAACAGGTTTGAGGTCCCCGTCTCAACTCGAAAGGAACCCCAAGTTTCTTGCCACGACTCGAGAAAGCCCAGGAGATTCTCCCCTCAACGTGAGATGAGGCCCCTGTCTGCTGCAGGGTCTCAATAGAAATCCCACCTTCCCTCTTGAGCCTCGAAAGGGTACTTGACACCCTTTAGGCAACTCAAGAATTTCCCCAACATACCTGTCTCCACTCGAGAGGAACACCGAGTTTCCCACCACAACTCAAGAAGAGCTCCGGTTTCCCCTCTTCATCTCAAGATGAGGGTCCAATCCCCTGCTTCATCTGCAAAAGAATCCCGATGTTCCGTAGAACTCAGGTGGAGGCCGGTCTCACCTTGAAACTCGAGAGGAACTCCAGGGGTCGTGCCCCCATTTGATAAGACTCCGATGTCCC
>NW_011476211.1:14475-27287 GCF_000754665.1 Bison bison bison | reverse complement strand
TAGAGATCCGCATCACAACTCGAGATGAAAGCCATGTTTCCCACCACAACTCGACTAGAACGCCTTGTGTCCCACCTCATTTGGAGATGAGGGACCATTCCCTGATTCAACTCTAGAGAAATCCAAACTTCCCTCGCACCACAAGAGGAGGCCTGTGTCACCAATTGAATCTCTAATGGAACCCCGCGGATCCTCCTGCAAGGAAAAAGGATGCCGAGTTCCCCCTCCGCTCCAGAAAAGTCCTGATTCTCCTGCACCAGCTCCAATGGAACATAGAGTATCCCCTCACAACAGGATGGGAGGCCTGTAAGCCCTGTCTATCCTCTTGAAAAACCCAAATTCCTACCTGAACTCGATCGGAGGCCTGACACCTCTTTGACAACTCGAGAGAAGTGCAGAGTTCCTAGCCTCAACACCAGAGGAGGCCTGATTCCCTAGTTGAACCTTGATAGGAAGCCCGAGATCCCAGCCGCGGATGGAGATGAACACTGAGTTTCCCAACTGAACACTAGACACGGCCCTATTCACCAGCAGCGACTCGACTGGAATGCCGACTCGCCTCTCGCAACTCGAAAAGAGACCTAACTTCTTTGAGGCAACACGAGCCGGTCCCGGAGATCACCAATGAAACTCTAGAGGAATCCCATGCTTCCCACCGCAACCCGTGAACAATCACGAGATTCTTCCTGTAAAGCAAGATGAGGCCCTTTTCCAAAGCAGTGTCTTGATAGAAACCCCACGTTCCCTCTTGAGCCTGGAAAGGGTATTTGACACCCTTTAGGCAACTCAATAGGTTCCCCGACATACCCATATCCGCTCTAGAGGAACACCGAGTTTCCCACCACAACTCAAGAAGAGCCCCGGTTTCCCCTCCTCATCTCGAGATGAGGGTCCAATCCCCTGCTTCGTCTGCAAAAGAATCCCAATGTTCCTGTCACAACTCAGGCAGAGTCCGGTCTCACCTTGAAACTCGAGAGGAACTCCAGGCATCGTGCCACCATTCGAAAAGACCCCAATGTCCCTGTCCACTCGAGATAAGGCCGCATTCCCCTGCCAAGACTGGAATGTCACCCTGGATATCAACTCACGACATGAATTGAGGACTGAGAGCCCTGTGGCACCTCTAGAAATAGCCCCTGATACCTACTTCAACTCGACAGGAGGCCTGACACCCCTTTTCCACCTCGAGAGGGAACAGGAATTCCATGGCCCAACACGAGAATCTCCATAGGGACACCGAGATCCCTGTCAGAGCCTGAAGAAGAACGCTGAGTTTCCCACCTCAACTCGACATGACCTGCACCAACTTGAGAGGAATCCCGAGAGGCCCCTCACAACTCGAAAGGATTCCTGACTTCTCAGAGACAACATGAGAGGCTCCCTCAGGTCCCCGTGGCAACTCGAAGGAACCCACACTTCCTGCCGCAACTTGAGAAACACCTTGAGATTCCCCTTTCCATGTGAATTGAGGCCTGATTCCCCTGCCGTGAATCCAGAGCACTCCCGTGATCGCACTCTCAACTCGAATTGAGACTTGACTTCCCTGAGGCAACACAAGAGGCTCCCTGATCTCCCGGTGGTACTGCATAGGAACCCCAAGCCTCCAGCCACAACTCTAGACAAACCACGAGATTCCCCCATCAACTTGAGATGAGGCCCTTTTCTCCTGCAACGCCTCGAGTGCAATCCCGAATTCCCTCTCAAAACTTGAGAGGAGGCTTGACTCCCTTCATTTAACTCAAGGGGGCCCAGAGATCCCCATCAAAACTCAAAATGAAAGCCAAGTTTCTCACCACAACTCGAGAAGAACACCATGTGTCCCACCTCATCTGGAGATGTGCTCCCATTCCCTGCTTCAACTCAAGAGGAATCCCAACTTCCCTCAAACCAAAAAGGAGGCCTGTGTCAGCAATTGAATCTCGAGTGGAACCCCATGGATCCTGCTACAAGGAAAAAGGATGCCCAGTTCGCCCTCAGCTCCAGATAAGTCCTGATTCCCCTACACTGGCTCCAATGGAACACCAAATATCTCCTCACAACAGGATGGGAGGCCTGTCCGCCCTGCCTATCATCTTGAGAAAGCCAAAATTCCCCACCTGAACTCGACCGGAAGCCTGACACCTCTTTGACAACTCGAGAGGAACGCAGAGTTCTATGCCTTAACATCAGACGAGGCCTGACTCCATAGTTGAACCTTGATAGGAAGCCCAAGATCCTGGTTGCCGCCAGAGAGGAACACTGAGTTTCCCAGCTGAACTCTAGACATGGCCCTATTCACGGCAGCTACCCGAGAGGAATTCCGACGGGCCCCTAGAAACTCGAAAAGAGACCTGGCTTTTCTGAGGCAACATTAGAGGGTCCCTGAGGTCCCCATCGCAACTCATGATGAACCCCAAGCTTCCCGCCGCAAATCACGAAAACCTACACTATTCTCCTCTCAACGCGAGATGAGGCCCTTTTCCAGATCAGTGTCTTGAGAAAAACCCCACGTTCCCTCTTGAAACGCAAAAGGGTACTTGACACCCTTGATGCAACTCAGGAAGGTCCCCGAGATACCCGACCCCACTCAAGAGGAGCACTGAGTTTCACGTCACAACTCAAGAAGAGCCCCGTTTTCCCCCTCCTCAACTCGAGATGAGGGTCGATTCCCCTGCTTCCTCGGGAAAGGAATCCCGAGATTGCCGTCGGTCCTCAGGAGGAGGCCAGTCTCCCCTTGAAACTCGAGTGCATCCCCAGGAGTCATGCCTCAATTCAAAAAAACCCCGATTTAAACATCCACTCCAGATAAGCCTAATTTCCCTGCACAGACTTAACTGGAACCTCGAGGATCGACTCAAAACATGAAGGGAGGGGTGACAGCCCCGTGGCATCTCGAGAAAAAGCTCCAGAACCCTGTGTCCACTCAACAGGAAGCCTGATACTTCTTTTACACCTCAAGAAAGAAGCTGCGTTCCATGTCTCCACAAGAGACGAGGCCTGACTCCCCTGTTGAAACTCCATAGGAAGCCCGAGATCCATGTCAGAACTGAAAAGGAACCCTGAGGTTCCAAATTCAACTCGAGATGAGGCCCTATGCCCCTGTACAGATTGGAGAGGAATCCCGAGAGGGCCTTCCCAACTCGAATGGAGAATTAACTTTCCTGAGACAACACGAGTGGGTCCCTGAGGTCCCCATTGCAACTCCAGAGGAATTCCAAGTGTCCTGCCGCAACTCGTAAAACCCACGAGATTCTCCCCTCAACATGAGATGAGGCTGTTTTCCAGAGCAGTGTCTCGAGAGAAACCCAACGTTCCCTCTTGAAACGTGAAAAGGTACTTGACACCTTTGATGCGACTCAGGAAGGTCCCCGAGATACCCGTCCCCACTAGAGAGGAACACCGAGTTTCACACTACCACTCAAGAAGAGCCCTGTTTTCCCCCTCCTCAACTCTAGATGAGGGTCAATTCTTCTGCTTCATCGGGCAAGAAATCCCGACGTTGCCGTTGTCCCTCAAGAGGAGGCCGGTCTCAACTTGAAACTCAAGCGCATCCCTGGGAGTCATGCCTCAATTTGAAAAGACCCCGATCTCGCCAGCCACTCGAGATAAGCCTGTTTCGCCTGCACGGATTTGACTGGAACCCTGAGGATCAACTCAAAATATGAAAGGAGGTGTGAAGCCCAGTGGCAAGTTGAGAAAAAGTCCCAGACCCCTATGTGCACTTGACAGGAAGCCTGACACCTCTTGGAAACCTCGAGAGGGAAGCGAAGTTCCATGATTCCACAGAGGATGAGGCCTGACCCCTGTTGAAATTCCATGGGAACCCCGAGATTCATTTCAGAACTGGAGAAGAACCTTGAGGTTCCGGCCTCAACTCGAGATGAGGCCGTAAGCCCCTGCACCGACTGCAGAGGAATCCCGAGAGGCCCCTCATAATTCGAATAGAGACATGACTTTCCTGAGGCAACATGAGCGGTTTTGAGGTCCTCATCTCAACTCGAGAGAACCCCAAGTTTCCTGCCGTGACTCGAGAAACCCCAGGAGATTCTCCCCTCAACGTGAGATGAGGCCCCTCTCCCTTGCAGCGTCTCGAGAGAAATCCGACCTTCCCTCTTGAGCTTCCAAAGGGTACTTGACACCCTTTAGGCAACTCAAGAAGTTCCCCAACATACCCGTCTTTGCTCGAGAGGAACACCGAGTTTCCCACCACAACTCAAGAAGAGCCCCAGTTTACTCTCTTCATCTCAAGATGAGGGTCCAATCCCCTGCTCGTCTGTAAAAGAATCCTGATAATCCTGTTTCACCTCAGTCGGAGGCTGGTCTCACCTTGAAACTCGAGAGGAATTCCAGGGGTTGTGCCAGGGTTCGAAAAGACCCCGATGTCCCAGTCCACTCGAGATAAGGCCGCATTCCCCTGCCAAGACTGGAATGTCACCCTGGGTATCAACTCACGACACGAATGGAGGACTGAGAGCCCCATGGCACCTCTAGAAATAACCCCTGATACTACCTCAACTTGACAGGAGGCCTGACACCCATTTTCCAACTCGAGAGGGAAGCTGAGTTCCATGCCCCAACACAAGACAATGTCTGACTCCGCAGGGGAATCTCCATGGGGACCCCGAAATCCCTGTCAGAGCTGGAGAGGAACGCTGAGTTTCCCGCCTCATCTCAACATGAGGCCCTAGTCACCTGCACCAACTTAAGAGGAATCCCGAGAGGCCCCTCACAACTTGAAAGGATTCCTGACTTCCCAGAGGCAACATGAGAGGCTCCCTCAGGTCCCCGTGGCAACATGAAGGAACCCACACTTCCTGCTGCAACTTGAGAAACACCTTGAGATTCCCCTTTCCATACAAAATGGAGGAGTGATTCCCCTGCCATGACTCCAGAGAATTCCCGTGCTCATCCTCGCAACTCGAATGGAGACTTGACTTCTCTGAGGCAACATGAGAGGCTCCCAGGTCTCCCGGTGGTACCTGCAGAGGAACCCCAAGCCTACCATCACAACTTGAGACAAACCACGAGATTCCCCTGTCAACGCAAGATGAGGCCCTTTTCTCCTACAAAGCCTGGAGTGCAATCCTGAGTTCCCTCTCAGAACTCGAGAGGAGGCTTGACTCCCTTCATGCAACTCAAGGGGGCCCAGAGATCCCCGTCAAAACTCGAGATGAAAGCCGAGTTTCCTGCCACAACTCGAGAAGTGCACCATGAGACTCCCCCTTCCATGAAAATTGAGGCCTGATTCCCCTGCTGTGACTCCAGAGCATTTCCGTGCTTGCCCTCGCAATGCCACTCGAATGGAGACTTGACTTCCTTGAGGCAACACGAGTCTTTCCCTGAGTTTCCCATGGTACCTGGAGAGGAATCTCAAGGCTCCAGCTGCAACTCAAGACAAACCACGAGATGCCCCGGTCAACGCAATGTGAGGCCCTTTTCTCCTGCAGCACGTCGAGAGCAATCCCAGGTGCCCTCTCAAAACTAGAGAGAAACTTGACTCCCTTTAGGCAACTCAAGGGGGCCCAGAGATCCCCGTCACAACTCGAGATGAAAGCCGAGTTTCCCACCACAACTCGACTAGAACCCTGTCTGTCCCACGTCATCTGGAGATGAGGGCCCATTCCCTGCTTCAACTCAAGAGAAATCTCAACTTCCCCTCTCACCACAAGAGGAGGCCTGTGTCACCACTTGAATCTCGAGTGGAACCCCACGGATCCTGCTGCAAGGAAAAAGGACACCGAGTTCCCCTTCCGCTCCAGATAAGTCCTGATTCCCTTGCACCGCTTCCAATGGAACATCGAGTATCCCCTCACAACAGGATGGGAGCCCTGTCGGCCCTGCCTATCCTCTTGAAAAACCCAAATTCCCCACCTGAACTCAACCGAAGGCCTGACAGCCCTTTGACAACTCGAGAGAAATGCAGAGTTGCATGCCTCAACACCAGAGGAGGCCTGATTCCCTAGTTGAACCTTGATAGGAAGCCCGAGATCCCGGTCACTGCCAGAGAGGAAAACTGAGTTTCCCGATGGAACTCTAGACACGGCCCTATTCACCAGAGGCGACTCGAGAGGAGTCCCGACGGGCCCCTCACAGCTCGAAAAGAGACTACACTTCTATGAGGCAACAGGAGCCGGCACCTGAGATTCCCATTGAAAGTCAAGAGGAATCCCACGCTTCCTGCTGCAACCTGTGAACAACCACGAGATTCTTCCCTCAACTCGAGATGAGGCCCTTTTCCAGAGCAGTGTCTCGAGAGAAGCCCCACGTTCCCTATTGAAATGGGAAAGGGTACTTGATACCCTTTATGCAACTCAGGAAGGTCCCCAAGATACCCATCCCCACTAGAGAGGAAAACCGAGTTTCACACCACAACTCAAAAGAGCCCCGTTTTTCCCCACCTCTCATCGAGATGAGATTCGATTCCCCTGCTTTGTCGGGAAAGGAATCCCAACGTTGCCGTCGGCCCTCAGGAGGAGGCTGGTCTCCCCTGAAACTTGAGCACATCCCCAGGAGTCGTGCCTCAGTTCAAAAATCCCCAATTTAAACATTAACTCCAGATAAGCCTGATTCCCCTGCACGGACTTGACTGGAACCCAAAGGATCTACTCAAAACACGAAGGGAGGTGTGACAGCCCCATGGGACCTGGAGAAAAAGCCCCAGAACCCTGTGTCCACTCGACAGGAAGCCTGACACTTCTTTTACACCTCAACAAAGAGGCTGAGTTCCATGTCACCCCACGAGACGAGGCCTGACTCCCCTGTTGAAACTCCATAGGAACCCCGAGATCCATGTCAGAACTGAATAGGAATACTGAGGTTCCAAATTCAACTAGAAATGAGGCCCTATGCCCCTGCACAGACTGGAGAGGAATCCTGAGAGGCCCCTCCCAAATCGAAAGGAGACTTGACATTCCTGAGGCAACAGGAGTGGGTTTGAGGTCCGCGTCGCAACTCGAGAGGAACCCAAAGTTTCCTGCCACGACTCGAGAAAGCCCAGGAGATTCTCCCCTCAATGCAAGATGAGGCCCCTCTCCATTGCAGTGTCTCGAGAGAAATTCCACCTTCCCTCTTGAGCTTCGAAAGTGTACTTGACACCCTTTAGGCAACTCAAGAAGTTCCCGGACATACCTGTCTCCTCTCGAGAGGAACACCGAGTTTCCCACCACAACTCAAGAAGAGCCCCGGTTTCCCCTACTCATCTCGAGATGAGGGTCCAATCCCCTGCTTCATGTGCAAAAGAATCCCGATTTTCCTGTCAAACCTCAGGCTGAGGCCGGTCTCACCCTGAAACTCGAAAGGAACTCCAGGAGTCATGCCACCGTTCGAAAAGACCCCATGTCCCCGTCCACTCCAGATAAGGCCACATTCCCCTGCAAAGACTGGAATGTCACCCCGGGTATCAACTCACGACATGAATGGAGGACTGAGAGCCCTGTGGCACCTCTAGAAATAGCCCCTGATACCTACCTCAACTCGACAGGAGGCCTAACACCCCTTTTCCATCTCGAGAGGGAAGCCGAGTTCCATGCCCCAACACAAGACGACGTCTGACTTCCCAAGGGAATCTCCATAGGAACCCTGAGATCTCTGTCAGAGCTGGAGAGGAACCCTGAGTTTCCCGCCTCAACTCGACATGAGGCCCTAGTCGCCTGCACCAACTAGAGACAAATACCGAGAGGCCCCTAACAACTTGAAAGGATTCCTGACTTCCAAGAGACAATCGCTCCCTCAGGTCCCAGTGGCAACTCGAAGGAACCCACACTTCCTGCCGCAACTCAAGAAACACCTTGAGATTCCCCTTTCCATGCGAATTGAGGCCTGATTCCCCTGCTGTGAATCCAGAGCACTCCCGCACTCTCCCTAGCAACTTGAATGGAGACTTGACTTTCTGAGGCAACACGAGAGGCTCCCTGATCTCCCGGTGGTACCTGCATAGGAACCCCAAGCTTCCCATCTCAACTCGAGACAAACCACGTGATTCTCCCATCAACGCAAGATGAGGCCGTTTTCTACTTCAATGCCTCAAGTGCAATCCTGAGTTCCCTCTCAAAACTCAAGAGGAGGCTTGACTCCCTTCATGCAACTCAAAGGGGCACAGAGATCCTCATCAAAACTCGATTGAATCCACCACAACTCGAGAAGAGCACCCTGTGTCCCACCTCTTCTGGAGATGAAGTCCCATTCCGTGCTTCAACTCAAGAGGAATCCCAACTTCCCCTCGCACCACAAGAGGAGGCCTGTGTCACCAATTGAATCTCGAGTGGAACCCCATGGATCCTGCTACAAGGAAAAAGGACGCCGAGTTCCCCCTCAGCTCCAGATAAGTCCTGATTCCCCTACACTGGCTCAATGGAACACCGAGTATCCCCTCACAACAGGATGGGAGGCCTGTCCGCCCTGCCCATCCTCTTGCAAAAGCCCAAATTCCCCACTTGAACTTGACCAGAAGTCTGACACCCCTTTGACAACTTGAGAGGAATGCAGAGTTCAATGCCTCAACACCAGACGAGGCCTGACTCCCTAGTTGAACCTTGATAGCAAGCCCGAGATCCCTGTCGCTGCAAGAAAGGAACACTGAGTTTCCCAACTGAACTCTGGACAGGGCCCTATTCTCGGCTGCAACTTGCTAGGAATCCCGACGTTACCCTTGCAACTCGAAAAGAGACCTGACTTTTCTGAGGCAACATGAGTGGGTCCCTGAGGTCCCCGTCATTAATCATGATGAACCCCAAACTTCCCACCACAACTTGAGAAAAACCACAAGATTCTCCCCTCAACACGAGATGAGGCCCTTTTCCAGAGCAGTATCTCAAGAAAAACCCCATGTTCCCTCTTGAAACGTGAAAGGGTACTTGACACCCTTGATGCAACTCAGGAAGGTCCCCAAGATACCCATCCCCACTCAAGAGAAACACCGAGTTTGACACCCCAACTCAAGAAAAGCCCCGTTTTCCCCCTCCTCAACTCAAGATGAGGGTCGATTCCCCGGCTTCGATGGGAAAGGAATCCCGAAGTTGCCATTGCCCCTCAAGAGGAGGCTGGTCTCACCCTGAAACTCGAGCGCATACCTGGGAATCATGCCTCAGTTCGAAAAGACCCCAATTTCCCCATCCACTCCAGATAAGCATGATTTCCCTGCACTTACTCTACTGGAACTGAAACTCAAAACGGGAAGGGAGGTGTAACAGCCGGGTTACACCTCGACATAAAGCCCCAGACCCCTAAGTCCACTCGACAGGAAGCCTGACATCTCTTTGAAACATCGAGACGGAAGCGGAGTTCCATGTCTCCACACGAGACGAGGCTTGACTCCCCTATTCAAACTCCATAGGACCCCCGAGATCCATGTAAGAACTGGAGAGGAAGACTGAGGTTCTGGCCTCAAATCGACATGAGGCCATACGCACCTGCACCGACTGGAGAAGAATCCCTAGAGGCCCCTCACAACTCGAAAGGAGTCTTGACTTTCCTGAGGCAACACGAGCGGGTTTGAGGTTCCCGTCACAACTCGAGACGAACCCCAAGTTTCCTATCGTGACTCAAGAAAGTCCAGGAGATTCTCCCCTCAATGAGAGATGAGGCCCCTTTCTGCTGCAGTATCTCAAGAGATATCCCACCTTCCCTCTTGAGCCTCGAAAGGGTACTTGACACCCATTAGGCAACTCAAGAAATTCCCTGACATGCCCGTCTGCACTCGAGAGGAACACCGAGTTTCCCACCACAACTCAAGAAGAGCCCCGGTTTCCCCCCCTCATCTCGAGATGAGGGTCCAATTCCCTGCTTCATCTGCAAAGGAATCCCAATGTTCCCTTTGCACCTCAGGAGGAGGCCCGTCTCACCTTGAAACTCCAGAGGAAGTCCAGGGATCGTGCCACTGTTTGAAAAGACCCCGATGTCCTCTTCCACTGGAGATAAGGCCTCCTTCCCCTGCAACAACTCGAATGTCACTCTGAGTATCAACTCACAAGAAGGGAGGACTGAAAGCCCTGTGGCACCTCTAGAAATAGCCCCTGATCCCTACCTCAACTCGACAGGAGGCTTGACACCCCTTTTTCACCTCGAGAGGGAAGCGGAGTTCCATGCCCCAACATGAGACGACATCTGGCTCCCCAATTGAATCAACATAGGAACCCCGAGATCCCTGTCAGAGCTGAGTTTCCGGCCTCAAATCAAGATGAAGGCTTAGTCGCCTGCACCAACTGGAGAGGAATCCCAAGAGGCCCCTCACAACTTGAAAGGATTCCTGACTTCCCAGAGACAACATGAGAGGCTCCCTCAGGTCCCCGTGGCAACTTGAGATAACCCACACTTCCTGCCCCAGCTCGAGAAACACCTTAAGATTCCCCCTTCCATGCGAATTGAGGCCTGATTCCCCTGCCATGAATCCAGAGCACTCCCTTACTCGACTTCGCAACTGGAATGGAGACTTGACTTCCCTGAGGCAACACGACAGGCTCCCTGATCTCCCAGTGGTACCTGCAGAGGAACCCCAAGTCTCCTGCCATAACTTAGATGAACCATGAGATTCCTCCATCAATGCAAAATGAGGCTCTTTTCTCCTGCAGCGCCTCCAGAGCAATCCCGAGTTCCCTCTCAAAACTCGAGACGAGGCATGACACCCTTCATGCAATTCCCGTTGGCCCAAAGATCCCCGTCACAACTCGAGATGAAAGCCAACGTTCCCACCACAACACGAGAAGGGCACCGTGTGTACCACGTCCTCTGGAGATGAGGGCCCATTCCCTGATTCAACTCAAGAGGAATCCCAACTTCCCCTCGAACCACAAGAGGAGGCCTGTGTCACCAATTGAATCTCGAGTGGAACCCCACGGATCCTGCTACAAGGAAAAAGGATGCCAAGTTCCCCCTCAGCTCCAGAGAAGTCCTGATTCCCCTGCACCGGCTCCAATGGAACACCGAGTATACCCTCACAGCAGGATGGGAGGCCTGTTGGCCCTACCTATTCTCTTGAAAAATTACAAATTCCCCGCCTGAACTCGACCAGAGGCCTAACACCCCTTGACAACTCAAGAGGAATTCAGAGTTCCATGCCTCAACACCAGACGAGTCCTGACTCCCTAGTTGAACCTTGATAGGAAGCTCGAGATCCCTGACGCCAGGAGATGAACACTGAGTTTCCCGACTAAATGCTAGACACAGCCCTATTCGCGGGCAGCGACTCGAAAGGAATCCCCATGTACCCCTCGCAACTTGAATAGACACCTGACTTCTCTGAGGCAACACAAGCGGATCCCTGAGGTCCCTGTCACAATTCGAGAGGAACCCCAAGCATCCCGCCACAACTCAAGAAAAACTAGAAAATTCCCTCCTCTACGCGAGATGAGGCCCTTTTCCAGACAAGTGTCACTAGAGAAACACCTGTTTCCTCTTGAAACGTGAAAGGGTCCTGACACCCTTGATGCAACTCAGGATGATCCCCGAGATAACCGTCCCCACTCAAGAGGAACACTGAGTTTCATGTCACAGCTTAAGAAGAGCCCCGTTAGCCCCCTCCTCAACTCAAGATGAGGGTTGATTCCCCTGCTTCGTCGGGAAAGGAATCCCGACATTTCTGTTGCCCTCAAGAGGAGGCTGGTCTCCCCTTGAAACTCGAGCGCATCCCCAGGAGTCATACCTTAATTCAAAAAGACCCTGATTTCCCCCGCCACTCCAGATAAGCATGATTCCCCTGCACTGACTCGATTGGAACCCCGAGGATTGACTCAAAACACGAAAGGAAGTGTGACAGCCCGGTGACACCTCAAGAAAAAGCCCAAGACTCCTATGTCCTCTCAACAGGAAGCCTGACACCTCTTTGAAACCTCGAGAGGAAAGCGGAGTTCCATGTCTCCACAGGAGACAAGGCCTGAGTCCCCTGTTGAAACTCCATAGGAACCCCAATATCCATGTCAGAACTGGAGAGGAACCCTGAGGTTCCAACCTCAACTTGAGATAAGGTCGTAGGCCACTGCACCAACTGGAGAGGAATCCAGAGAGGCCCCTCACAACTCAAATGGAAACTTGCCTTTCCTGGGGCAACACGCACGGGTTTGAGGTCCCCATCGCAACTCGAGAGGAACCCCAAGTTTCCTAACTGAACTGGAGAAAGCCCAGGAGAGTCTCCCCTCAACGCAAGATGAGGACCCTTTCCACTGCAGCATCTCAAGAGATATCCCACCTTCCCTCTTGAGCCTCAAAAGGGTACTTGACACGCTTTAGGTAACTCAAGAAGTTCCCCGACATACCCGTCTCCACCAGAGAGGAACACTGAGTTTCCCACAACAACTCAAGAAGAGCCCAGGTTTCCCCTCCTCATCTAGAGATGAGGTTCCATTGCCCTGCTTCGTCTGCAAAGGAATACCGATGTTCCCGTCGCACCTCAGGAGGAGGCCCGTCTCACCTTTAAACTCGAGACGAACTCCAGGGTTTGTGCCACAGTTTGAAAAAACCCTGATGTCCCCGTGCACTCGAGATGAGGCCTCATTTTCCTGCAATGACTCAAATGTCACCGAGGATCAACTCACGACATGAAGGGAGGACTGAGAGCCCTGTGGTGCCTCTAGAAATAACCCCTGATCCCTACCTCAACTTGACAGGAGGCCTGAACACCCCTTTTCCACCTCGAGAGGGAAGCGGGATCCAATGCCCCAACACTAAACAACGTCTGACTCCCCAGGGGAATCTCCATAGGGACCCCGAGTTCCCTGTCAGAGCTGGAGAGGAACCCTGAGTTTCCCGCCTCAACTCAACATGAGGCCCTAGTCGCCTGAACCAACTCGAGAGGAATCCCAAGAGGCCCCTCGCAACTTGAAAGGATTCCTGACTTCCCAGAG
>NW_011476211.1:3823-14375 GCF_000754665.1 Bison bison bison | reverse complement strand
CGCAACTCGAGAAACAACTTGAGATTCCCCCTTCCATGCGAATTGAGGCTTGATTAACCTGCCTTGACTCCAGAGCACTCCCGTGCTCGCCCTCGCAACTCGAATGGAGACTTGACTTCCCTGAGGCAACACAAGAAGCTCCCTGATCTCCCGGTGGTACCTGCAGAGGAACCCCAAGTCTCCTGCCGCAACTCGAGACAACCACGAGATTCCCCCGTCAACGTGAGATGAGGCCCTTTTCTCCTGAAACAGCTCGACTGCAATCCCTATTTCCCTCTCAAAACTGGAGAGGAAGCTTGACACCCTTCATTCAACTCAAGGGGGCCAAAGATTCCTGTCACAACTCGAGATTTAAGCCGAGTTACCCACCACAACTGGAGAAGAGCACCGTGTGTCCCACCTCCTCTGGAGATGAGGGCCCATTCCCTGCTTCAACTCAAGAGGAATCCCAACTTCCCCTCACACCACAAAAGGAGGCCTGTGTCAACAATTGAATCTCGAGTGGAACCCCGCGGATCCTGCTGCAAGGAAAAAGGACACCAAGGTGCCCCTCAGCTCCAGATAAGTCCTGATTCCCCTGCACCAGCTCCAATGGAACACCGAGTATCCCCTCACAACAGGATGGGAGGCCTGTCCGCCCTGCCTATCCTCTTGCAAAAGCCCAAATTCCCCACCCCCCAAACTCGACTGGAGGCCTGACACACCTTTGACATCTTGAGAGGAACGCAGACTTCAATTCCTCAACACCAGACGAGGCCTGACTCCATTAATGAACCTTGATAGGAAGCCCGAGATTCCTGTCGCCACTGGAGAGGAACACTGAGTTTCCAAATTGAATTCTAGACACAGCCCTATTTGCGGGCAGCAACTCGAGAGGAATCCCAATGTGCCCCTCACAACTCGAAAAGATAAATGACTTCCGAAGGCAATGGCACCCCACTCCAGTACTCTTGCCTGGAAAATCCATGGACGGAGGAGCCTGGTGGGCTACAGTCCACGGGGTCGCTGGGAGTCAGACACGACTGAGTGACTTCACTTTCACTCTTCTCTTTCATGCATTGGAGAAGGAAATGGCAACCCACTCCACTGTTCTTGCCTGGAGAATCCCAGGGACGGTGGAGCCTGGTGGGCTGCCGTCTATGGGATCGCACAGAGTCGGACACGACTGAAGCGACTTAGCATAGCATAGCATAGCAAGGCTACACGAGCGGGTCCCTGAAGTCCTTGTCGCAAATCGAGAGGAAACCGAAGCATCCCGCCACAACTCGAGAAAAACCATGAGATTTTCCCCTCAACGCTAGATGAGGCCCTTTTCAAGAGCAATGTCTCAAGAGAAACCCCTGTTCCCTCTTGAAACATGAAAGGGTACTTGACACCTTTGATGCAACTCAAGAAGGTCCCCAAGATACCCGTCCCCACTTGAGAGGATCACCGAATTTCATGCCACAACTCAAGAAGAGCCCCCTTTTCTCCCTACTCAACTTGAGATGAGGGTCGATTCCCCTGCTTCGTTGGGAAGAGAATCCCGACATTGCCGTTGCCCCTCAAGAGGAGGCTGGTCTCACCTTGAAACTCAAGTGCATCCCCGGGAGTCATGCCTCAGTTCGAAAAGAACCTGATATCCCCAGCCACTCCAGATAAGCCTGATTCCCCCTGCACTGACTCGAATGGAACGCCGAGGATCGACTCAAAACACGAAGTGAGGTGTGACATCCCCGTGGCACCACGAGAAAAAGCCCCAGACCCCTATGTCCACTCGATGGGAAGCCTGGCACCTCTTTGAAACCTCGAGAGGGAAGCGGAGTTCCATGTCTCCACATGAGACGAGGCCTGACTTCCCTGTTGAAACTCCATAGGAACCCCGAGATCCATGTCAGAACTGGAGAGGAACCCTGAGGTTCCGACCTCAACTTGAGATGAGGAGGTATGCCCCTGCACCGACAGAAGAGGTATCCCGAAAGGCCCCTCGCAACTCGAATGAAGACTTGACTTTCCTGAGGCAACACGAGCAGGTTTGAGGTCCCCGTCGCAATTTGAGTGGAACCCCAAGTTTCCTGCTGTGACTCGAGAAACCCCAGGAGATTCTCCCCTCAACGAGAAATGAGGACCCTTTCCATTGCAGCGTCTCGAGAGAAATCCCACGTTTCCTCTTGAGCCTCGAAAGGGTACTTGACACCCCTTAGGCAACTCAAGAAGTTCCCCAACATACCCATACCTACTCGAGAGGAACGCCGAGTTTCCCATACAACTCAAGAAGAGCCCCAGTTTCCCCTCCTCAACTCAAGATGAGGGTCGGTTCCTCTGCTTCGTCTGTAAAGGAATGCCGAAGTCCCTGTCACACCTCAAGTGGAGGCTGGTCTCAACTTGAACCTGGAGAGGAACCTGTGGGTCTTGCCACAATTCGAGAGACATGGATATCCACATCCACTCGAGATAAGGCCTGATTCCATTGCACCGATTCTAATGGAACCCCAAGAATCAACTCACAACACGAAGGGAGGACTTATATTCTGGTTGCAAATTTGAGAAAATCCTCAGGTCCCCAATTCATCTTGACTGGAAGCCTGAAACCTCTTTTACAGCTCAAGAGGAAAGCAGAGTTCCATGCCTCAACACAAATCGAGACCAGACTCCCTGTTTGAAACTGCAGACACACCCCGAGATCCATGTCAGAACAGGAGAGGAACCCTGAGCTTACTGCCTCAACTGGAGATGAGGCCCTCTTCAATTGCACCACCACAGAGGAATCCCAAGAGGCCCCTTACAATTCGAAAGGATTCCTGACTTCCCAAAGGCACCATGAGAAGCTCCCTAAGGGCACCGTCACAACTCGAGGGAACCAAATTTTTCTGCCGCAACTCAAGAAAGACCGCAACTCAAGATTCCCCCTTCAGTGCGAATTGAGGCCCAATTCCCCTGCCATGACTCGAGAGCAATCCCGTGCTCCCCCTCGCAACTTGAATGGAGACTGGACTTCCCTGGGGAAACATGAGGGGCTCCTTTAGTTCCTTGTCTTAACTTGAGAGAAACCCCAAACTTCCTGCCATAACCCGAGAAAAACCAGGAGATTCCCCCATCATCACCAGATGAGGCCCTTGTTTACCTGCAGGGCCTAGAGAGCAATCCCAAGTTCCCTCTCAAAACTCCATAGGAGGCTTGACTCCCTTTAGGCCACTGAAAGAGCTCCAGGAGTTACCCGTTGCAACTCGAGAGGAGAGCAGATTTCTTTGCTTCAATTCGAGACGAGGCCTGAATCCCCAGGTGAATCTTGAACACAACCCCAAGATCCATGTCACCACTGGAAAGGAAAACAGACTTTCTGTACACAAGTCTGGATGAGGCCTATTTCCCCAGCAGTGACTTGCGAGGAATCCCGAGGTGCCAGTCAGAACTTGAAATCAGACCTGACTTCCCTGAGGCAATACAAGCAGGACCCTGAGGTACACATTGCAACTCGAGAGGAACACCAAATTTTCCGCCAAACCTTGATGAAAATCATGGGATTCTCCCCGCAACGTGAGATGAGGCCCTTTCCCACTGCAGCATCTTAAGAGAAATCCAAGATTCCCTCTTGAAAGTCCAAAAGGTACTCCACACCCTTTATGCAACTCAAGAAGTTCCCCAACATAATCGTCTGCACTAGAAAGGAACACAGAGTTCCCTGGTGCACCTCAATCTGAGCCCCTTTGCCCCTCCTCATCTCGAGATGAGGGTCGATTCCCCTGCTTTGTCTGAAAAGGAATCCCGACATTCCTGTCACACTTCAAGAGGAGGCCGGTCTCACAATAAAACTCAGCTGGAACCCTCATGGGCTGTGTCACAATGCCAAAGACACCGATTTCCCCATCCACTCGAGATAAGGCCTGATGGCCCTGCACCAATTCCAATGGAACCACGAATACTGAGTCACAACACGAAGGGGCACTGACACCCCGGTTGCATACTCCAGAAAAAGCCACAAGTTCCAAATCCAACTCGACATGAGGCCTGACACCGCATTCACAACTCGAGAGGCAAGCCGAGTTCCATGCCTCAACACAAGACGAGGCTTGCCTCCCCTGATCAAACTAAACAGAAACCCAGAGATCGATGTCAGAAATGGAGAGGAAGCCTGAGGTTCCCACCTGAACTCTAGATGAGGCCCTATAAATCCCTGCAGTGATGTGACAGGAATCCTGAGGTGCCCCTCACAACTTGAAAGCAGATGTGACTTCCCTGAGGAAACACGAGCTTGTCCTCCAGGTCCCCCTGCAACTCAGGAGGAACCCTAAGCTTCCCACCATAACTGCACAAAACCCACGAAATTCTCCCCTCCATGCCAGATGAGGCCCTTTTACACTGCAGCATTTCGAAAGAAATCCCACATTCCCTCTTGGAAGTCGAAAGGGAACTTGATACCCTTTATGAAACCCCAGAAGCTTCCCAAGATACAAGTCCCCACTTGAGAGGAATGCTGAGTTTCTCACCACAACTCAAGAAGAGGCCAGTTTTCCCCTCCTCAACTGGAGATGAGGGTTGATTCCCCTGCTTCATCTGGAAAGGTATGCCAATGTCCCCGTCGCCCCTCAAGAGGAGGCCGATCTCAACTTGAACCTGGAGAGGATCCTGGGGTTCTTGCCACAATTTGAGAGGCTCAGATTTCCCCATACACTCGAGAGAAGGCCTGATTCCCTTGCACCAATTCGAATGGAACCCCCAGAATCAACTCACAGCACGAAGGGAGGACTGATACCCTGGTTGCAAATTCGAGAAAAGCCCCAGGTCCCCAGTTCAACTCGACTGGAGGCCTGAAACATCTTTTACAGCTAGAGAGGAAAGCAGAGTTTCATGCCTCAACACAAATCAAGACCCGACTCCTTGTTTGAAACTGCAGACACACCATGAGATCCACGTCAGAACAGGAGAGGAACACTGAAGTTCCCGCCTCAACTGGTGATGAGGCCCTCTTCCATTGCACCGACCCCAGAGGAATCCTGAGAGGCCCCTCACAACTCAAAAGGTTTCCTGACTTCCCATAGGCACCATGAGAAGTTCCCTGAGGTCACCATCGCAACTTGAGGGAACACAAAGTTTCCTGCCGCAACTTGAGAAAGGCCGTGAGATTCCCCCTTCAGTGTGAATTGAGGCCCAATTCCCCTGAAGTGACTCCAGAGCATCCCACACTCCCCCTCGCAACTCAAGTGGAGACTGGACTTCCCTGGGGCAACACAAGAGGCTCCCTGAGTTCCCCATAGTAACTTGAGAGAAATCCCAAATTTCCCCGCCACAACTCGAGAAAAACCACAAGATTCCCCCGTCATCACCAGATGAAGTCCTTCTTTTCCTGCAGGGCCTAGAGAGCAATCCCGACTTCCCTCTCAAAACTCCATAGGAGGCTTTACTCCCTTTGCGCCACTCAAAGGGCTCCAGGAGATACCCATCGCAACTGGGGAGGAGAGCAGAGTGCTTTGCTTCAACTCGAGATGAGGCCTGACTCCCCTGGTGAACCTTGAATGTAACTCCGAGATCCCTGTCGCCATTGGAGAGTAACACGGAGTTTCTGGACACAAGTCTAGATGAGGCCTATTTCCCCTGCAGTGACTTGCAATGAATCTCGAGGTGCCCGTCACAACTCAAAATGAGACCTGACTTCCCTGAGGCAATACGAGCGGGACCCTGAGGTCCACGTCGCAACTTGAGAGGAACCCCAAACTTCCCACCAAGCCTCAAGGAAAACCACGGGATTCTCCCCTCAATGCGAGATGAAGCCCTTTCCCACAGCAGCGTCTTGAGAGAAACCCCATGTTCCCTCTTGAAACTCAAAACGGTACTCGACACCCTTTATGCAACTCCAGGAGTTCCCCAACATACCCGTCCTCACTTGAGAGGAACACCCAGTTTCCCGGCACACCTCAATCTGAGCCCCTTTGCCCCTCCTCTTCTCGAGATGAGGGTCAATTCCCCTGCTTTGTCTGGAAAGGAATCCCGACGTTCCCGTTGCACCTCGAGAGGAGGCCGGTCTCACATTGAAACTCTACAGAAACCCTCGTGGGTCGTGCCACAATGCCAAGACACTGATTTCCCCATCCACTCGAGATAAGGGCTGATGCCCCTGCACCGATTCAAACGGAACCACGAGTATTGAGTCACAACACAAAAGGGCACTGACACCCCGACTGCATCCTCCAAAAAAAAAGCTGCAGGTTCTAAATCCAACTCGACAAGAGGCCTGACACCCCATTTACAACTCAAGAGGCAAGCCAAGTTCCATGCCTCAACACAAGACAAGGCCTGCCTCTCCTGTTCAAACTCTACAGAAACCCCGAGATCAATGTCAGAAATGGTGAGGAACACTGAGGTTTCCATCTCAACTCGAGATGAAGCTCTACTCATCCCTGCAGCGACTCAAGAGGAATCCCGAGGTCTCCCTAGCAACTCGAAAGCAGATCTGATTTCACTGAGGAAACACAAGCGGTTTCCCCAGGTTCCCATGCAACTCGAGAGGAACCCTTAGCTTCCCTCCACACCTCCACAAAAACCACGAAATTTTCCCCTCCATGCGAGATGAGGCCCTTTTACGCTGCAGCATTTCCCATGAAATCCCACCTTCCCTCTTGGAACTCGAAAGGGAACTTGACACCCTTTATAAAACCTCAGAAGCTTCCCGAGATACACGTCCCCCCTCGAAAGGAATGCTGAGTTTCCCGCCACAACTCAAGAAGAGCCCCGTTTTCCCCTCCTCAACTCGAGATGAGGGTCGATTCCCCTGCTTCATCTGGAAAGGAATGCCAACGTCCCCATCACCCCTCAAGAGGAGGTCGGTCTCAACTTGAAACTGAAGAGGAACCCGGGGGTCTTGCCACAATTCAAGAGACATGGATTTCCCCATCCACTCGAGATAAGGCCTGATTCCATTGCACTGATTCAAATGGAACCCCGAGAATCAACCCACAACATGAAGGGAGGACTGATACCCTGGTTGCAAATTCGAGAAAAGACCCAGGTCCCTAATTCAACTCAACCGGATTCCTGAAACATCTTTTACAGCTAGAGAGGAAAGCAGAGTTTCATGCCTCAACTCAAATCGAGACCTGACTCGCTGTTTGAAACTGCAGACACACCCCGAAATCCACGTCAGAACAGGAGAGGAACCCTGAGGTTCCCGCCTCAACTGGAGATGAGGCCCTCTTCCATTGCACCGACCCCAGAGGAATTCTGAGAGGGCCCTCACAACTCCAAAGGATTCCTGACTTCCCATAGGCACCATGAGAAATTCCCTGAGGTCACCGTCACAACTCAAGGGAAACCAAAGTTTCCTGCTGCAAATCGGGAAAGATCTTGAGATTCCCCCTTCAACGCAAATTGAGGCCCGATTCCCCTGCTTTGGAATTCCCCTGCTTGGACTGGAGAGCAATCCCATGCTTCCCCCGCAATTGGAATGGGGACTGGAATTCCCTGGGGCAACACGAGAGGCTTCCTTATTTCCCCGTCATAACTCGAGAGAAACCCCAAACTTCCCACCGCAAATCGAGAAAATCCATGAGAATTCCCACATCACTGGCAGATGAGGATCTTCTTTTCCTGCAGGGCCTAAAGAGAAATTCCGAGTTCCCTCTCAAAACTCCATAATAGGCTTGACTCCCTTTAGGCCACTCAAAGTGCTCCAGGAGATACCTGTTGCAACTGGAGAGCAGAGCAGAGTGCTTGCTTCAACTCAAGATGAGGCCTGACTCCCCAGGTGAACATTGAATGCAACCCTGAGATCCCTGTCACCATTGGAGAGGAACACGGAGTTTCTGGACACAAGTCTAGATGAGGCCTATTTCCCCTGCAGTGACTTGCAAAGAATCCTGTGGTGCCCGTCACAACTCGAAATGAGACCTGACTTCCCTGAGGCAATACGAGCGGGACCCTGAGGTCCATGTCGCAACTTGATAGAAACCCCAAACTTCCCGCCAAGCCTAGAGGAAAACCACAGGATTCTCCCCTCAACCCGAGATGAGGCCCTTTCCCACTGCATCATCTTGAGAGAAATCCCACGTTCCCTCTTGAAACTCGAAACGGTACTCAACACCCTTTATGCAACTCCAGAAGTTCCCCGACATACCCATCCTCACTCAAGAGGAATACCCAGTTTCCCGGTACACCTCAATCTCTGCCCCTTTGCCCCTCCTTCTCTTGAGATGAGGGTAGATTCCCCTGCTTTGTCTGGAAAGGAATCCCGACATTCCTGTCACACCTCAAGAGGAGTCCGGTCTCACATTGAAACTAGACAGGAACCATCGTGGGACATTCCACAATGCCAAAGACACTGGTTTCCCCATCCACTCGAGATAAGGCCTGATGGCCCTGCACCAATTTGAATGGAACCCCGAGTATCATGAATAAACATGCATAAGCATTAAAACCATCTTCAGTGAAAAATATCCATATAGACAAGGCCACACAGATCCCATATTCACCATGTCTGCTTTAAATCCATCAAGTTTGTCCAAATCACTGAAAATCTCAGTAACACTCTTCAAAAAAAAAAAGCATGGGAAGAAAAGACATATTCATACAATTTAACAATTGCTGAAATGGAAGTGGGGCTGTGGGTTACATTATACTGTAGAAACCATATGATTTCCTGATTTTGGAGATTATGTGCAGGTTTTGCAGGAGAATGCACCATTTTGGATAAAACACATAGAGTATTTTAGATGATGTGGCAAATGAGAGCACTTTTTCCCATTGCTAGGTGTTTTCTGTACATTTTAAATTCCTAGAAAGTAAATTATGTCTCAAAACAAACAAGTCAATACCATAAAAGAAAATCAGATTAGACAGGCATGAAACTTTCCTATAGAGGTCAAGACTTACCCAGACGAGGTTCAAGGGAAGCTGTGATGCTCACTGCCCTTTAAGGAGTCCACATGGAATGAAGAAGTACTGTGGGAAGTCTATTAGTAATCACCATGCCTTGGGTCCTCTGGATGACCTATTGCTGGAGAAACAGATTTTACAAATAAAATTTTCCCCGTAACTTCACAAAAAGTTGTTAAACTACATTCAGCAAGTTGAATAATTTCTGATCAATTTACAATCATATAAAATAGTACAACTTACAATCCCAATCAACATACAAAAATTACTTGCCTTTCTATACACTAATAACAATCAGAAACAAAAATTAAGAAAATCCCACTTACAGTTGCATCCAAAAGAATAAAACATCTAGCAACAAACTTAATCAAGGACATAAAAGACCAGTAGTCAGAAAGCTAGAAAGCACTGATAAAGAAATCAAAGTCAAATAAACAGAAAACTATTTCATGCTCACGCACTGGAACAATGAGGAATTAAAATGTCCATTCCAACCAAAGCCATCAACAAATACACTGACTGCAATCACAAAATAATATTCAATGGCCTTTTTCAAAGAAATAGAAATATTCTTCATACTAGGCTGCTACTATTGAACAGGACCTTAAACGGCCAAGAAGACTCTGAGAAACAAGAACACAGCTGGAGACATCTTGCTCTCCAACTTCAAACTACATCAGGAACCTGTAGTAACCACCACAGTGAGGAACTGGCAGGAACACAGACACATGGACTCCAGGAAAGAATAGAGCCCAGGAATGAGCCCACATGTACGTGGTCAGTTCATGAAAATCAAACCAGGAACAAGCAAAGAGGAAAGGACAGTCTTCTAAAGAAACAGTGACAGGAAAACTGGCCACTTACTCGGAAGAACATCAGTGAAGGTCATCCTCTAGATCATCTAACAGAAATCGAACTGAAAACCCGCCATTTTGCACATGGAGCTCTTCCACCCCCTACCCCCCACCCCCCGAGTCCTGAGACAGACCTCCTGTCAGCGCTCAGCTGGACACAGGAAATGTCTACTTCGTGCTCATTTTCCCCTCTTGCAGCGCCTTCCTGCTGGTGGGCACTGAGGCAACCCCGCTCCTCTCAGCTCGGAGGCAGCCCCATTACCCAGGAGCCCGAGCCCTGACAGCCCTGAAGAGACAAAGCACCCGCCAGCTGATCACCAAGCCCGGTCTGAAGGCAAAGGGTCCTGCGCCGGCGGGTCAGAGGGGTTTTGGCGCCCCCTGCGGGCCGCCAGAGAAGAGCGGGCAGCCCCGCGCTCACAAAACTCAGAGGGCTCACCCAGAAGCAGCTCTGCTGTGAGCACTCAGACTGGAAGCCCAAACTGAAATGGAGCAAAATAGCTCCATGACCCTCCTCAAAACATGGCTAAGGAACAATCAGAGCAGGTATGGAATGCAGCCATAAAAAGGAACACATTTGAGTCCGTTTGAATGAAGGGGATGAACCTAGAGCGTATTAAACAGGGAAGTCAGTCAGAAAGAGAAAAACATGGAATCGAGAAGGATGAGTCTGACGAGTCTGTTCACATAGCAGCACCGGAGATGCAGACATAGAGAAGAGACTTAAGGACAAGGTTGGGGAACAAGAGGGAGAGGGTGAGATGAATGGAGAGAGCAGCATGGATGCATGTACACCAACATTTGTAAATAGACAACCAGTGGGGATTTTCTGTATGATTCAGGAAACTCAAACTGGG
>NW_011476211.1:2170-3281 GCF_000754665.1 Bison bison bison | reverse complement strand
GTCTCTCACTTGGATGGTACTCCTCTCCTCAGTCAATTCATTTCAAAGTGTCAGATAAGAATCCACTCTCAAGCCCTGGAAGGGATCCCCCTTCCTTCATCAAAACCACAATCCAGGAGAAAATGTCTTCCAAATGCGACCTTGTAGAGAAGGCAATGGCACCCCCTCCAGTATTCTGGCCTCAGTAATCCCAGAGACAGAGGAGCTTGGTGGGTTACAGTCCAGCAGCACGGCATTTCTGAGGGAAGGAAACAGTCCCAGAGAAGCTGAGGCACTTGCCAAAGGCCCCAGAGCTTTGGATGGCACAGCCAGACCTGTGGCTGAGAGCTCCCAGTGGCCAGGCCTCTTGATCCTGGCCTCTCTCACCAGGTATATGTGTGGAAAACTAGAATCAAAAATATGCCTGAGGGCTTCCCTGGTGGCTCCGTGGTAAAGAATCTGCTTGCCAGTGCTGGAGAGGCAGATGTGATCCCTGCTATGGGAAGATCCCACATGCTATGGAGCCCGTGTGCCACAACTGCCGAGCCTGTCCTCTAGATCCTGGAAGACACAATGCCGAGCTCACATACTGCAACCACTGAAGCCCATGATCCTGTGCCCCACAAGAGGAGCCACTGCAGTGAGAAGCCCGCACACCACTAGTTATGGCCCACACTCACCCGAACTAGAGAAAATCCCACACACGAAGACCCAACACAGCCAAAAATAAATACAATTGTTTTCCTTAAAAATGCATATCTGACAAATAATCTGTACTCAAATTGTCCAAGAGTACTAGAGAAAACAAGCCCATTCATAATTGGTAAAGAATGAAATGGACACCTGGCCATGGAGGGTATACTGATAGTAAACTATCCTACAGAAACATACTAAAGATACTGGTTGGATGCATGCACAGCCCCCTTTGGAAGACAGTCTGACAGTTTTTACAGTAACCACATGGGACAAGCACTGAATTCTATACATGACAAGTGGTGGAAGCCAGGTATCTTACCATTGGAATGGGAAGTTACAGAGAAACAAAAGGAAAGTTTACAAGATCCATGGAGACATCATCACAAATTACCTTTAACTGAATATGTTCAAAGGTAAGCTGGAATACATGTATATA
>NW_011476211.1:0-1818 GCF_000754665.1 Bison bison bison | reverse complement strand
AAGTACTTGCATGCTCCAGAGCCCAAGTTCTGCAACCAGAGAAACTGCTGCAATGAGAAGCCATGGCACGGCAACTAGAGGGCAGCTTCTGCTCACTACAACTAGACATCTAGCAACAAAGACACAGAATAGTCAAAAATAATTCAATGTTAAAAAAAAATAAAAGGACAGAAGTTCCTTCAATAAATGACTGAGATTAGGGGTGAGGCAGTACATATATGAACCAGGATAATCTTAAAGTATGAGAAAGTAAAGAAAGTAAAGACAACCATCAAGCTGTCCCAACTGATAAAAATGAATGATAAAACGGTGTACGTTTTATCTGTACACACTAGCAAATAATAATCTGAAAAGGAATTTAAAAAAAAATCCCTTTCAATAATATCAACATTAATAAAATATTTGCCATGGATATAACGAGGATGACAAGACTGGCACACTGGAAATTATACACGATTGCTGAAAAAATATCCTGGATACATATACAGATATCCCATAGTGATGGAAAAACTTAAGATGGCAATGCCATGGAATGCATCTTCAATCTGAAATGAAGATCCAATATGACTTGATCACTCAGAGCTTTTGTGTCATAAAGTTTTATTAAAGTATAAAAGAGATAGAGAAAGCTGCTGACATAGACTTCAGACGGGGGCAGTAAGAATACCCACTGCTGGTCTTTAGCCTGATATTATACAGCCACTAGCAGTCTGCTAAGGAAAGAAAGGCAATGTCTCGGAGAATAGCACCAGGCCCCTCACCCACAACACGCATTGAGATAACATTGGCAGCAGGTGAGTCATCCTGGGCCATACAATGATTGAAGTGAATCTTGAAGAAAGGCAGATTTCCCAGCAAATATATCATTTCATTAACATAGATTAGGAGAACAAGGTATGAGTAAGACATACTGGTTTGTCAAGTCGGTTCTGAGCCTTTAGGGGGAACCGACCTGAAGCCAGAGTCTAGTGGAAATACATAGTATATTAACATAGCTTAAGACAAACATTTCCTTACCAAAAAATGCATTGCTTAGCTCAAAGTTTGAGAAAAGTTCAGTTCAGGTGGAGCCAGGTGTCATCATGGCAACATAGATTTTTCAGAGAAAACTCCTTTTAAATTTATATGGAGAAGGGGAAAAAATGTAACACTAGTTTGTTTCCTCCGGCTGCTTAAGAAACAGAGAGAAAAAAAACGTCCAACACTTGCAGCCTATTCCCTCTTTCTGGAGACCCCAGGCCTTCCTGCCTGTTACCCTCTCAGGGCCTTTAGGAAGCAATACACAAGCTGACCCTAACATACACGTGGAATGAAAAGGGACTCCAAAGAGCCAGAACCATCACATGAGTCTGCAGTTCTAAGGTCCTCTAGTATGCTGTGCTAAGTTGCTTCAGTCATGTCTGACTGTCAGAGCCCGCCACGCTCCTCTGTACATGGGAATTTTCCAGGCAAGAATACAGGAGTGGGATGCCATGCCCTCCTCCAGGGGATCTTCCCAACCCAGGGTTTGGATTCCTGCATTGGCAGGGAGGTTCTTTACCACTAGCTCTAACTGGAGCTACTGCTGCTAAGTCACTTCAGTCGTGTCCAACTCTGTGCGACCCCATAGATGGAAGCCCACCAGGCTCCCCCATCCCTGGGATTCTCCAGGCAAGAACACTGGAGTGGGTTGCCATTTCCTTCTCCAATGCATGAAAGTGAAGAGTGAAAGCAAAGTCACTCAGTGGCATCTGACTCCCAGTGACCCCATGGACTGCAGCCCACCAGGCTCCTCCGTCCATGGGATTTTCCAGGCAAGAGCACTGGAGTGGGGTGCCA
>NW_011476210.1:20396-22759 GCF_000754665.1 Bison bison bison | reverse complement strand
CTTGCAGTCCAAACGACTCTCAAGAGTCTTCTTCAACACCACAGTTCAAAAGCATCAATTCTTCGGTGCTCAGCTTTCTTCACAGTGCAACTCTCACATCCATACATGACTACTGGAAAAACCATAGCCTTGACTAGATGGACCTTTGTTGGCAATAGTAGAATATTGCCATTTCTGTAGCTCAAAAATAGGCAATATCATGTGATTCTAATTAATGTTCTTTCTCCATTTTATAAAGGCACGATCTCAGAGATGTTAAGTGGCATAAGGTCAGCCAGTGAGGAACAGGCAAAACTGAGGTTTAGACCCAGGCCTGCAGAGCCTGAGGGTTCTTCTCTATCCCAAGCTCTTTGTAGCTTAGTTCAGTGTGCATTATTACAATCTCCATCATCTTACATCCAAGGACGTCACTGAGAAACAAGATGACTAGGATACACACCCGGGAAGAGGCAAGGCAAAACTCACACCCTGTGTCTTATGGGAACCCATTCATCTTTCCCATTTCACAATGAAAACCCCAAAATAGGATAAGCTCCAAGCAGAACTGCAATGAAAGATGAGCCAGACCTTTCTGCTTGGTAATCAGCAAGTGGAATCACACCTCTTGTACCTAGTCCCCCCAGCCCCTCCAACACACCTGCTACTCCCATCCTTGCCCAGAGGATTAATCTTGAGTTTCTGTCCAACGTTTCATTCACAACTTGTTCAGTCAGAAAGCCCCACTTCTTCCTGAACCCCCAAATCTTTGCCACTCTGGAATGGTGGCATTTTAGTGGAGGAAGTTTGGGGCACTGTCTTAGCTTGGGTTCCCCCAGAAGCAGATCCTAAGACACAGATTTGAGTGTGAGGAGTTGATTTCAAAGTTAATCCTAGGAAACTCTGATAGAGGAATGAACACTTGAGGTGGGGAAAGAAAGAACACTGATACAAGCAAGTGACCAATGGGGAGCCCACAGAGAAGAACCCTCAGGCTCTGCAGGCCTGGGGCTAAACCTCAGTTTTGCCTGTTCCTCACTGGCTGACTTTGTGCCACTTACCTAACATCTCTGAGATCGTGTCTTTATAAAATGGAGAAATAACGTTAATTCAAATCACATGACATCGCCTGTTTTTGAGCTACAGAAATGGCAATTTCATGTGGTTCAACCTAAGACCTATCTTGTAGGGTTGATGTGACGATTTAAATTAATAACTGAAAAGCATGTAGTGTACTGACATGACCACTGTAGGCACCCGATGTACCATTACAGCTGCTCTGACTATTATTGAGATAACATCTTATGGAGATCACACTGTAGAAAGTATAAAACTCTACTCAGATTTTGAGTAAATACTGATAATAGCATCCCACCACCCAAGGACCCTGTTTACTTATCTTAACACCAACCAAGATCAAAACAAAGCGAAAATCAGTGGACATCCAGATGCAGGGAGAACATACCAGGCTTTCTGTGTTTCCTAGCTCCCTGAAGAACACATTATTTTTTGTTTGTTTGTTTGTGTTTCCAAATGTCATAGCAAAACCATTGTGAGTAAAAGAATAAGAGGTGATTCCAGCTTCCATCTTTTGTGAGGTTCAGGTTTAAAAAATAAATAAGGGCCCCGCAAAATTAACTTTATCATTTTGAGAAACAACCATTGAAACAGCCGTTGTGAATATATTCATTATTATACAATGCTGAGCGCTGTGCGCCAGTGCGCGCAGCATCTGTCTGCTCACTAATTCTCCCGTTATTATTACCCACTGAAAGGGCAGGCGGGAGAGGATTCCAGGCAATCTCCCTCGGCAGAGGTTTGCAGGTTTCATGGAGCACTCAGAACTCCCCCAAATGTGCTCCTTGAGCATTTGGCTTGCTAATCTTGTTGACAGGACAGAAAAAAAAAACATAGAAAATAGCTAATGGCCTTAATTTTCCTATACCTGACAGCTAACCAATTCCTCCCAACCCAAACAGTTACTCATCTGATTCACCTCTTCTCCCCTTCCCCAAACACACACACATACACACACACACACGCACTCCTCCAAACCTGTCAGTCACAGCCATGTCTTTGCATGCATGTGCATGCGTGTTTGTGTGTGTGTGTGTGTGAGAGAGAGAGATGGAGCTTCATTGTATTTCTTTGCCTCTCAGGAAGGTCACAAATAACAGATGCAAAGAGACTACCCCAATGGCAAGCTGGGAGGGACAGAGTGGTCTCACCTAAGTCCTACAGCAACTAGGCACCATCAGGACAACACGTGGTATCAATCACTCAAGGTGACCATTGGGAATAAGACAGAGAAACAGTAGAGTCGGGCCTGGGGGAGAGATCTGGTGAGTGTCTGGTGGGCTGTGGGGCCTGGTGGTGACAGCTGCCTT
>NW_011476210.1:18581-19312 GCF_000754665.1 Bison bison bison | reverse complement strand
AAAGAAAACCAGGCCCAAACGTTACCCGCCTCTGGCAACTTCTCCTCTTGGGCCTCTCGTGCAGGCCCCGGAAAGGCTAAAGGTTCAGGTCATAAAATCCCAACTCCCAGACTCACAAATCATTTTTTCTAGCCTGAAGGAGACACCCAACCCAGCCAAGGTCTTCCTGGACACATATTAGTCATGGAGCAGTCCTCCCCGCCTCAGGGCCCAGTCATTTCGACTCTCCTCAGATCATCCCAGGACTGGTGAATGGTCAAAGAAACGGTTCTTAGGGAGAACCGAGTCTCTCCTGGAATTGTGGGTTCCTGGCAGCTAACTCCAGGCACCTGGCCCAAAGGAGCTTAGGATGGGGTTTAGCTCCTGAGGCAGAGGCCAGAAGAGCTCACACACCCACAGGCCAGAGTTCCATGCTATGAACAGATGTAGCCGGAGCCGTGACATGCCCACGTGTGTCCTCCCCCGAGAAACCAGCTAGAGACTGCTTTTTCAAAAGGCATGTCTTTCCCTGTTTAATAAAAACCCATATTCAACCATGGGACATGCTGTCAAAGACACATGAAGGGTTCTTGTAGATTATGAGATAACCATCTCTACCGGTGAGAAGGCAATAGCAGGTAGAAGTGAGACCACTGACAGGAGGGACTGTCATTGAGGCTCATCCCGAACACTGCCATTAACTAGCTGTGTGACCACTTGCGAGTTACCTCTCCACTCTGTGCCTCAATTTC
>NW_011476210.1:16650-18392 GCF_000754665.1 Bison bison bison | reverse complement strand
ACTGAGCCATCTGGAATCCCAAGCAAAGTACTAGTCCTTTAAATATTGTCCATTTGTGGGGGGAAAAATATAAAGGAATTAGATTGGAAATCCAGTGGGGTTTTTTTTGTTTGCTTGTTTGTCTAGTTTCTATTTCCTGATTTCCCCCGGAACATCACCCCTCCCCCACTCTTAGTCCTGGAACTTGGGCAGGGTTTTGCAGTGGTGTGCTGGCCATCACTTCCACTAGCTCTGTTTGTGATCCTGCCATCCCTTCAAACTCCGTGTTCAATGGCATCATGACAGCCACATGCAATCAGCCATGGTGAGAATATTTATACCAGTGACCCTGGCAAACCCTGCAAATAAGCATCTCCTTCTCATTCCAGAGCTGGTTGTTAAATGTTTAACATCACATCCTTGAGCTTCTACTCCATTCCATAGCCATATGATCTAAGAATGGCCAATCAGCATATTTCACCTTCTTGGCTTCAGTGACAGGTTCAGAGATGGATGCACGTCCAGAGCCAGACCCCTGACAAGCAATCTTGAGATGTTTGTTGAAAAAATTTGGAGAAAAAGTCCTTTTTAGTGGGAAGGTAAGGAGGAAGCTGATAATGTCAAAGTCACCACTATATGGATGTTATCTCACCTGAAAGAAGGAAAGAACAAGATACAAAGTGCTGGTGACTAGGCTGGACTAACCCTTGGATTTAAAAGGAAAATGACCCTATTAGTTCCCCCTTCCTTTTCCTTGATGAGCCAGTTGGAGTTGGAGTTCTGTCATGTGACATCCAGGGGTCCCTCTAAGAGAGCTGTATTACATGTTACCAAGTTTTATCTGTCTGCTTGTGGTAGAGAGTTTAATGGCTACAAATTCCTCCTCTCCCAGTAGGCACGCTCCTTTGCAATGTGATTGCAGTTTCTTCCTACAAGAAGTGGAGTCTATGTCCCCCTCCCTGGAATCTGAACTGGCCTTGTGACTTGTGTTGCTGATGTAGCAGGAGCAAGGCTATACAACTTGTGAAGCCAGGAGATCTTGTGGCTTCCACCTCCCGCTCTCTTGGAACCCTGAGGCCACCATGCTCTGACATCATCGTCCATGTCGGATGAAGGACCACATAGACAAAGATGCTCAGCAGACCCAGCTATCCCTACTGAGTCCAATGCCCAGCCAACCCTCAAGCTGAATGCAGCCCATGGAGTGAGCCCAGGCAAGATCAACAAAGAACCTGAAGCCAACACCCAGAATCAAGAAAAATAATAAATAACTGTTTTAAGCCTCTCAGCCTTGGGGTAGTTGTTACACAGCAAAAGGTACTTAATGGATTTTGCATCTGAATTTTATTTATCCATTAATGAGGGGATAAAAGTCTTATGTTTGGGAAGAGAGTTGGGGCTCTGGAGCCAGAAAGTTGGACTTGAGCCCAGGTTCCACTGCTTAGCAGCTGTGTGCCCTTGGGACACTTATTTAATTTCTCTGGGCTTCAGTTTTCCCATCTGTCAAGTGGGGATAATAATAGCAGCTATCTTGCAGGATTGTCACAAGGATTAAATAAGCTAAAAGCTTATTATATGCCCAGTCTTTGGCATAAGCAAGCACTCCGTAAGAGTTAGCTACTATAACTATTAGGTGTAGCACTTACGCTATGTGAAATAAATCTAAACTCTTTGTTGAATGCAAGAACAGTGATTCTGACTACAGTAAGTGTTGCAGGTTGAGCTTAGGGTATTGTTATGGTAGAATTCCAACTTACCCAGTA
>NW_011476210.1:16236-16550 GCF_000754665.1 Bison bison bison | reverse complement strand
AGGAACAAAGCTCAAAGATAAGCTGAGAACTTCACATTCTTGGAAAAAACTGATTTAGCCTGGAAAGACACTGAGCAGATGGTTCATTTCAACATTTTATCATGTTGAACATCTTCTATCTCTAAACTTCCTTTTGACTTTGATTATTAAAAACAACCAGAATAGCAAGCAAAGTACTGTGTGTATGTGTGTGTGTGTGTGTGTGCTCAGTTGCTCAGTTGTGTCCGACTCTTTGTGACCCCATGGACCGTAGCCCGCTGGGCTCCTCTGTCTATGGGATTCCCCAGGCAAGAATAATGGAGTGGGTTGCCATG
>NW_011476210.1:12326-15695 GCF_000754665.1 Bison bison bison | reverse complement strand
TTTCCTTCTCCAGAGGATCTTCCCGATCCAGGGATCGAACCCGGGTCTCCCACATTCCGGGCAGATGCTTCAACCTCTGAGCCACCAGGGAAGCCCATGAAGGATAGTAGTAAATACTAATAGTCTACACTTATTGAGTACTTATTATATGCCAGACACTCTAAGTGCATGACATGGGTTATCTCATTGAACTTCACAGCATTCTTAGAAACGTAGGTGCTGCTAATATCTTTATTTGCAGATAAGAAACTGAGGCTCAGAGAGGTTAAGTTACAAACCAAAGGTCACACAGCTAGTGAGAGTGGAGCTAAGCGTTTCAGCCCCAGACAGCTGATTCTAGAGCCTGTGCTCCTAACCTCTTACCTCACTGCCTTGGTGCTTGGACCAACGGGCCAGAGCTGGTCAGCACCATCAACCTTCACAAAGATGATCCTGCCTCCAAGCCCTGAGGCAAGGGGGAGGAATATATAATTAAAGGGCCTGGGAATTCTCCACCTTCAGTGGGCACTGAACATGTACCTGGCAGTTCTGATGCCAGTCCCTTGATGGCCTACAGGAGCTGGTTCCTCTGCCCAGACACCCGCCATCTGGCATAGGGTTTGGGCACTCTAGTCAGACATTACTGGTTGCCAGAGGCTGTTGGGGCATCTCTGGCAGGGTTGGGTAGCAGCAACAGTGCCTTTGGAAGGCTTTGAGGGTGAGAGGGCCATTTTGACTTAGGCAGACTCTGCCAGAGCAGTGGTAGGAAGGCTCAGAACCAGAGGGAAGTAATCTGAGGGGCTCCTGGTCTCTGAAGAGTGAGTGGGAATAGAGCCAGAGGCACTGGGCTGTTAATGGCTCTGACCATGATGCTATTCTTACTCCAGGGGACTCCAGGTTGCAGGACCTGTCAAAGGCCACCATGAATCCAGGTGTTGGCCAAGGCAGTATACACAGAAAAATCTCTATCCCCAGAAACATCTCCTGGTCTAACATAAGGAGCTCCAGTTGTTCACGAGCAGCCCTGAAGACCCATCACATTGCATCCCCTTTTGCTAAAGTCCACGCTTAAATTACAGCCACTTTGAGGCTAGGGTGAGGGAGTCACTTGGCTTACACGGGAATGTAATTTTGGAGAAAGTCCATATAAACATTTCTCTCTTCAGAGACTTGAGGATTCGCAAACGATGCTTCCATCGCAAATAATCAAGCTTGTATAGTTCCCCAATTGTCCTCATCTCTGTGCCATTCATCAAGATGTCCAGGAAGCAAAATGGTTCCAAAGGGATTCATTCATTTATTCATAAAACAAATATTGATCAAATACCTCCTCACTGCCAGGTACATGCTTGGGTGCTGGGTGTGTGCATGCTAAGTCACTTCAATCATGTCCAACTCTTTGTGATCCTATGGACTGTAGCCCGTCAGGCTCCTCTGTCCATGGGATTCTCCAGGTAAGAATATTGGAGTGGGTTGCCATGCTCTCCTCCAGGGGATCTTCCCTATCCAGGGATCAAACTCGCATCTCCTGCAGCTCCTGAATCAGCAGGCAAATTCTTTACCCCTGAGCCACCAGGGAAGTGTCTCCATGGGTGCTGGGTAAGGGGAAAAAAATAGCAAAATTGTTATAGATCCTGAACTCATGGAGTTCTTCTAGAAAGAGAGGTAGACATAGATCCAATAGTCAAACCAGTATGATATTATAACCTGTGAAGCTGCAATGAAGAAGGAAAATGGGCTCTTGGAGAGCAAGTTACAAGGGACCAGAGCCAGCCTTGGGAGTCAGGGTTGGCTTTGCTGATAAAGGATAGCTTAAACTGATATCTGAAGGATGGATAGGGTAGGGGTGGAAGCCAGAGAAAGGATACTGCCAGAGGTACACTTAAGATTCTTGCCAGCTCTAAATCCCAGAAAACTTAGATCGTGGCATCTGGCCCCATCACTTCATGGCAAATAGATAGGGAAACAGTGGCTGACTTTATTTTTCTGGGCTCCAAAATCACTGCAGATGGTGATTGCAGCCCTGAAATTAAAAGACGCTTACTCCTTGGAAGGAAAGTTATGACCAACCTAGACAGAATATTAAAAAGCAGAGACATTACTTTGTCAACAAAGGTTCATCTAGTCAAGGCTATGGTTTTCCCAGTGGTCATGTATGGATGTAAGAGTCAGACTATAAAGAAAGCTGAGCACCAAAGAATTAATGCTATGAACTGTGGTGTTGGATAAGACTCTTGAAAGTCCCTTGGACTACAAGGAGATCCAACCAGTCTATCCTAAAGGAAATCAGTCCTGGGTGTTCATTGGAAGGACTGGTGTTGAAGCTGAAATGCCAATAATTTGGCCACCTGATGTGAAGAGCTGACTCATTAGAAAAGACCCTGATGCTGGGAAAGATTGAGGGCAGGAGGAGAAGGGGATGACAGAGGATGAGATGGTTGGATGGCATCACCGACTCGATGGACATGGGTTTGGATGGACTCCAGGAGTTGGTGATGGACAGTGAGGCCTGGCATGCTGTGGTTCATGGGGTTGCAAAGAGTCGGACACGACTGAGTGGCTGAGCTGAACTGACTGAAACTGATGTCTGAAGGAGGGATAGGGTAGGGGTGGAAGCCAGAGAGAGGCCACTGCCAGAGGTACACTTAAGATTCTTGCCAGCTCTAAATCCCATCTTCCTGTGGTTAGGAATCCCACATCATCCACACTGGGGATCTAGTCAGACTACTTTCCAGTCTTCACAAAAGTAAGGCATTGCCTGTGTCCAGCTGCCCTGCAAGGACAACCACAGGCCAGTGGGATACCTGGATTTCTTTCAGAGTGATTGCTGTGGGAGGAACTGTGTTCCCTCCATCTTCTCCTCCTACAAAAACATATGCTGAGGCCCTAACACTCAGTACTCACACATGTAACCTTGTTCGGAAATAGGGTCTTTGCAGAGGGTCAAATTAAGACAAGGTCATTAGGTGAAAACTCCAGTTTGAAAAGATGCATGCACCCCAATGTTCATAGAAGCACTATTCACAATAACCAAGACATGGAAGCAACCTAAGTGCCCATCAACAGATGAATGGATAAAGAAGATGTGGTACCATGTTACCATATAATATGGAATATTACTCGGCCATAAAAAAGAATGAAATACTGCCATTTTCAGCCAACATGGATGGACCTAGGGATTATCACACTAAGTGAAGTAAGTCAAAAAGACAAATATTCATGATATCACTTATATGAGGAATCTAAAATATGATACAATTGAACTCATTTACAAAACAGAAACAGATTCATAGACATAGAAGGCAAACTTATGGTTACCAAAGGGGAAAGGAGTGGGGAGGGATAAGTTAGGAGTACAAGGTTAACAGACACACACTACTATAAATAAAA
>NW_011476210.1:10020-10400 GCF_000754665.1 Bison bison bison | reverse complement strand
GCTGCACACCTGAAACAACTCTACTGCAATTAAAAAAAAAGAGGTCATTAGAGTTGACTTTAACCTAATATGAATGGTATACATATAGAAAGGGGAAATTTGGACAGACCCCTAGGGAGAATGTTGTGGGAAGATACAGAGAGACACAGAAGGAAGACAGCCATGTGAAGATTGAGGCAGAGGATGGAGTGATGCAGCCAAAAGCCAAGGAATGCCTGGAACCACCAGAAGCTCAACAAGACAATGAAGGATCCTTCCCAGGAGCTTTTGGAGAGAGTATGGCTCTGCTAACACCCTAATTCCAGACATCTAGCCTCCAGAACTGTGAGATAATCCATTTTCCTTGTTTTAAGCCAAGCAGTTTACAGCACTTAGTTACA
>NW_011476210.1:8401-9920 GCF_000754665.1 Bison bison bison | reverse complement strand
AATTAATACAGTGATGGAGCCACTCAAAGAACTGTCCCTAGGGATCTGAACTGAGCAGCTCGAGAGGAGTGTCACAGAGGAACACTCTGGGTCAAGAGTGTGGTCACCCAGCTCAGACTACTGTGGGTGGAATGGAATAGAGAGGACAAGAGTGGAAGTCAAGGGACAATTAGGAGGCCTGGGTAGCAGTCATGAACTCATGAGACACTAAGGAAGTAATATGTTAGTTGCTCAGTTGTGTCCAACTCTTTCTGACCCCATGGACTGTAGCCCACCAGGCGCCTCTCCACGGAATTCTCCAGGCAAGAATACTGGCATGTGTAGCCATTTCCTTCTCCAGGGGATCTTCCCAACCCAGGGATTGAACCCAGGTTTCCTGCATTGCAGGCAGATTCTTTATTGTCTGAGCCACCAGGGAAGCCCATGGACAGAATTTAATTATTTACATGGCAGAAAAAGAAGCTGAAGGTTTCAAGGGCGACCCCCAGTTTTAGACTTGAGAACCTGGTGATAGCAAAGGTGAAGAGGGCCATGTGGGGTTGGTTCTGCTTAATCTCACCGAAGAAGTTAATTGTATTCTCAAAACTCTTTGGGCTTTTCTCTCATTTGATAGCTAATTTAAAAATGAAAAATGTTTTCTCATTAGAGAAGGCATTCCTCACGGAGAATGACAAGTAGAGAAAACAACTAAGGTCAGATCAGCTTCCTCCTCACTCTGCCATCCCCTCTCTCAGTTTGTATTTCTCAAAGGAGGCCAGTCAGCGTGGGTGTGAGGCAGAATTTTAAGATTCTCAATGACTTATGCCCTGTGTAACCCCCTCCCTCAGAGTGTGGGTGGACCAGACTTAATTAGATGAGCCCTTGAAACAGGGTCTAGAAGTCTGAGATGGAAGAAGTCAGGGAGATTCTGCTGCTGGCCTTGGAAAAGCAAGCCATCACTGGTCCTATAACTGCAAGGAACTCAATTCACCCAATGACTACATGACCTGGGGAGAAACTGGGAGCCTCATTTAAGAATCCAAGCCCCAGTCAACACCTTGACTGTGGCCTTGTGAGACCCTGAGCAGAGGAACCAGTCAAAGCCATATCAGACTCCTGACACGTGGCAAATGTGAGATAACAAGTGGGTGTTGTCTGGAGCCTCTAAAGGTGTGGGAATTGGTACCATAGTGTTGTTGTTTAGTCACTAAGTCGTGTCTGACTCTTTTGCAACCCCGTGGACTGTATCCCACCAAGCTCCTCCATCCATGGGATTTCCCAGACAAGAATACTGGAGTGGGGTGCCATTTCCTTCTCCAGGGGATCTTCCCAACCAAGGGGTCAAACCCGGGTCTCCTGTATTGCAGGAAGATTCTTTACCACTGAGCCACCAGGTAAGCCCTGGTTACATAGTAGCAGATTCCTAACACAGTGGGGATCCTGACTTTCCCCCAGTCAGATTTCAAAACCGATTCGGCCCTTCCTTTTCTTCTTCCTGTCACATTATTTCCATCCATGAAATGTGCTAGATCTGTTTAAG
>NW_011476210.1:7295-8301 GCF_000754665.1 Bison bison bison | reverse complement strand
AAGGAGTTCCAGTGATCACAACAGCAGATGCTGGAATGCTCACTGAAGGCATGACCAGCAGACACTGAAAGCTTAATAAGGCCCCAGTAGAATTCCTTACCTCAAGGAGGAAGGTGAACTTTTCTATTGCTCAGGCTTCTGCTGGTGAGCATGGGTTTGGGTGTTGGGAGCTGTGTTGGGAGACAAAGATCACAAGTGAGAGAAGGAGCTGGCCAGGCTGTGTCCTAGAAGGTAAAGAGAGAAAAATGGGTCCCGCTTCCAATGGGAATAGCCTTCAGCTGTGGACTTTGTGGTCTCCAAGGTCAAACAGAGAAGCTTTCTTAAAGCACTAGTGGGCCTGAAGGTCCGGCACGACTGCATGGGTCATGCGATGCTCCACACATCAAACCTGGTGTCTTCAGCTGTTCTTCCAGAAAGCAGAGTCTGAAACAGAGGGCAGATAGTTTATTTTAGAGGTCATCCCAGGAATCAGGCATGAAGGAGCAGAAAGAGTGAGACATGGAAGGAAAGTGAGCCAATACATAAGAGTGTGTTATCAGGGTGGTGCCATCATCAGGAAGAAGAGCAGGCAGAGACCGGCTAGATCCAAAAGGACTCTGGATGCAAGCTAAGAATTTCTAATGGCTTTGGTATCCATAAAAAGAAGCAACATACACTTCTAAGCAGGAGTGTTGCATGATTTGGTGTTCATTTTATCAGGCTGAGGCAGAGAGACCAGGTTCAAGGCTGTTGTAGAAGTCTTGGTTGGTTGTTTTCAAACATGTTCTTAGAACCCAAGCTTGACAACAGGTTTAGCATATGAGGCTGTGTGGGACACTATCACTGTTATCCAGAACAACAGTTTCCAGCTGTTTATTGTGGTAAAATTTCCTTGGATGGGAGTGTTTTGCTCTAAGACTGATTAGATCACACTGTTATAGGAGAGATGGGATGTAGGTCTTGGCGAAAGTGACTAGTGAGGTTAACAAGCAAGCAGAGGCCAGATCTGAGTCCCTCTTCTGAGGTC
>NW_011476210.1:5877-6392 GCF_000754665.1 Bison bison bison | reverse complement strand
TCCGATCTGCTCTGTCTTCGCCCCAGGCCGGAATGTGCTCGCTCAGCTGGGACTCAAACCCAAGACAATCGTGGGCTTGTGGGGAGCTTGGCCAGGAGGCTCAAGAAGGGTTTCTTTTCTTTCCTTTTAGCCTTTGAGAGCCACTCTAAAAAGTGTTGTTTTCTGCTTAATGGGAGTTCACCAACTAGTCTGTATTTGAGAAAATAGAAAAGAGGGAGAATCAAACATGTAGATTTTTGTTATAGTCCCAGAGGACGCATGAGCAGGGCCTCAAATTTTAAAGTAACGCAATCTAAATTGCTGATGTTCAATCAGATGGAAGATCCCAGGCGGAGTGAGAAGGGCTATTTAGCAAACCAAGCAAAGGTTTTGTAAGTTGCAGGCCAACAGTCTTACAAAGAACCCACAAAAATGGCACAATTAAGCCCTCCCTCCCCTTTTGCACCGCATTTCTCTTCACACCATGAATGATTTGAAGGCTGCATGCTTTTGGATTGCCCTGGTGAAGATTTAGT
>NW_011476210.1:4950-5777 GCF_000754665.1 Bison bison bison | reverse complement strand
AGAAAATTGTCTTTCAGCTTTCACAGAAGATCCAGTTAAAAGACTGCTACCAAAAGAGTCCAGTTCTAGTTTTTCAAAATAAATGCACAAATGGACATAAACAATGGAATGATAATATCAAAACACTATAAATTGTTATCTATGGATTGAGAGATTATAAGCATTTCCATTTCCTTCTTTGAGTTTTTTAATTTTCTTGCCAATTAACTTTTTTTTGTGGTTATAAAACAGTTTTTTTTTTTTTAAGAATCCCTATGAAGATCAGTTTCCTTATCTGTAAAAAGGGAATAATTTTGCCTCATGTACAGTTCATGAGAATTTGATGATATAATGTATTTACTGATCTGGTCATAGACCCTACAACATATCCCATAGATTGGCATCTATGCTGTGGGCATCAATAGGCATCAATCTATGTTATGTATTTTTAAATTGCCTAGTTTTATTAAAATATTCATCTGCAATTTGATCTTGCTGCTTTAGGTATTTTTCCTTCTCCAGGGTCCCCCAAGGAAAGGTGAGTTTGGGGCTCCTTTGCTTCAAGGGCTCCATGTAGAATGGCTAAAAAGTAGAGTATGCTTGTCCCAGGACATGGGATGGGAAATGTCATTCCAGTCTGTTGCTTTACAGAAACATCGAGCCACTGAAAAGAATGGCCCTGACAAAATGTGCCTCTGCAGTTACCTGACCAGGAATCAAACCTGGACCCTCTTCATTGAGAGCACGGAGCCTCTCAATGTCAGAGATCAAGCCCTGAGCCTTTGAAGTGGAAGCACTGACTCCAAGACCCTAGACTACCAGAGAACAAACCCTAGGGAGTATCAAGT
>NW_011476210.1:3255-3903 GCF_000754665.1 Bison bison bison | reverse complement strand
ATTCAGTACCACCAAATCAGCTTTACAACAAACGTTAAAGGGACTTATATAGTCAAGAAATACAAGAGAAGGAAAAAGAGCTACAGAATCAACCCCAAACAATTAAGAAAATGGAAATAGGAACACATATATCAATAATTACTTTAAATGTAAACGGATTAAGTGCTCCAACCAAAAGACACATACTGGCTAAATGGATACAAAAACAAGACCCATATATATGCTCTCTATAAGAAACCCACTTCAGACCTAAAGACACATAAAGACTGAAAGTGAGAGGATAGAAAAATATATTCCATGCAAATGGGAAGCAAAAGAAAGCTGGAGGAGCAATCCTCGTATCAGACAAAATATACCTTAAAATAAAGAATATTATAAGAGATAAGGAAGGACACTACATAATGATTAAGGGATCAATCAAAGAGGAAGACATAACAACACTAACAGACATAAAAGGAGCAATTGACAGTAACACAATAATAGTAGGAGACTTTAACACCCCATTCACACCAATAGACAGATCATCAAAACAGAAAATTAATGAGGAAACACAAGTCTTAAATGATACATTAGATGAGATGGATCTCATTGATATCTTCAGGACATTCCATCCAAATGCAGAAGAATACATCTTCTTTTCAAGTGCAC
>NW_011476210.1:738-1430 GCF_000754665.1 Bison bison bison | reverse complement strand
CTGGAAGTCCTAGCTACAGCAATCAGAGAAGAAAAAGAAATAAAAGGAATCCAGATCAGAAAAGAAGAAGTAAAGCTCTCACTGTTTGCAGATGACATGATACTGTACACAGAAAACCCTAAAGATAGTACCAGAAAATTACTAGAGCTAATCAGTTAATTTAGCAAAGTCGCAGGATACAAAATCAATACACAGAAATCACTTGCATTTCTATATACTAACAATGAAAAATAAGAAAGTGAAATTAAGGAATCAATCCCATTCACCATTGCAACAAAAAGAATTAAATATCTAGGAATAAACTTAACTAAGGAGACAAAAGATCTGTACACAGAAAATTATAAGACACTAGTGAAAGAAATAAAAGATGACATAAACAGATGGAGAGATATTCCACATTCCTGGGTAGGAAGAATCAATATTGTGAAAATGACTATACTATCAAATGCGATCTACAGATTCAATGCAATCCCTATCAAATTACCAATGGCATTTTTCACAGAACTAGAACAAAAAATTTCACAATTCATATGGAAACACAAAAGACCCCGAATAGCCAAAACAGTCTTGAGAAAGAAGAATGGAGCTGGAGGAATCAACCTTCCTGACTTCAGATTATACTACAAAGCTACAGTCATCAAAACAGTATGGTACTGGCACAAAAACAGAAATGTAGACCAATGGAACAAGAT
>NW_011476210.1:0-619 GCF_000754665.1 Bison bison bison | reverse complement strand
ATCGCTCATTATTAGAGAAATGCAAATCAAAACTACAGTGAGATATCACCTCACACCAGTCAGAATGGCCATCATCAAAATTCTGCAAACAATAAATTCTGGAGAGGGTGTGGAGAAAAGGGAATTCTCTTGCACTATTGGTGGGATGTAAATTGATACAGCCACTATGGAAGATGGTATGGAGATTCCTTAAATAACTAGGAATAAAACCACCATACGACCCAGCAATCCCAGTCCTAGGCATATACCCCGAGGAAACCAAAACTGAAAAAGACACATGTATCCCATTGTTCATTGCAGCACTATATACAATAGCTAGAACATGGAAGCAACCTAGATGTCCATTGACAGAAGAATGGATAAATAAGTTGTGGTACGTATACATAATGGAATATTCAGATCAGATCAGTCACTCAGTTGTGTCCGACTCTTTGCGACCCTATGAATCGCAGCACACCAGGCCTCCCTGTCCATCACAAACTCCCAGAGTTCACTCAGACTCACGTCCATCGAGTCAGTGATGCCATCCAGCCATCTCATCCTCTGTCATCCCCTTCTCCTCTAGCCCCCAATCCCTCCCAGCATCAGAGTCTTTCCAATGAGTCAACTCTTCGCATGA
>NW_011476209.1:66153-67178 GCF_000754665.1 Bison bison bison | reverse complement strand
CTCATCCCACCTGATGGATGGAGAAGGAGGCAGGGGATGTATTCACCTCATATGTCATGGTCTGAGGGATGCCGACAAGGCCAGCATCTCTCTAGAACGTCTGGCTATCCTGTACTTGGTCCCGGCATGCCTCCCATGGCGAGAAAGACACTCCAAGAAGACAAGCAGGGGTATTGACAGCGAGCAACGTGTGGCATGAAATGAATGACTGAGTGAAATGCATTCAGGCGTGTCTGACCCTTTTCGACCCCATGGACTGTAGCCCCACAGGCTCCTCTGTCCTCTCCTCTGCATTCTCCAGGCAAGAATCCTGGAGTCGGTTACCATTCCCTTCTCCAGGGGATCTCCCCGACCCAGGGATTGAACCTGGACCTCCTGCATTGCAGGCAGATTCTTTACCACCTGAGCGAGCAGTGAACAGCTTGTGGCATGTAGAAGCGGGTGCAGAGGCAGTGGGAATGGCCCACGAACTGTCTCCACTCCAATCATCAAATCTGTTCATATGCAGGTTGAGTCTGCCCCTCCAGGTGTAACAGACAGTATTCAAGGGTGTCCAGGTAACCGGAAGACAATGGTATCACTGGCCAACACACAAAACTGTTCTGGGAATATTCTACTCTGTCTTGTTTATCCCTCCCTCCACGGTTGGAGGTGGTCACTGCCTACACACCGATTCTTCTTTTGCTCCTGGCGAGGTTACTGCCACACCTCCCTAACTCCATCCTGGCTTTCCTACTCAGATCTTCACTCACGGGTCCACCCAAGCGAGCTTCCTAAAATGTTCATTCTTGATAATAGACTTACTTCCCTGCTTTCCATGTCTTTCAATCGGCAGATAATAAAATCCAATTTCCTGGTCTCCCTGCAAGACTCTGCACCATCTGGGGCTCACCTTTATGGCTCACCTCTGCCCATTCGCATGGATGTGATCCCTGCAAGTCCGGGGATCAGCAAATTTTTTTTCTGTCCGGGGACAGACAGGACCACATGGTCACTATTACTACCAATCAACTCTGTTGCTATAG
>NW_011476209.1:52738-65019 GCF_000754665.1 Bison bison bison | reverse complement strand
TCCACTCCAGTACTATTGCCTGGAAAATCCCATGGACGGAGGAGCCTGGTAGGCTACAGTCCATGGGGTTGCAAAGAGTCAGACACGACTGAGGACTTCACCGTTCACCAGGTTGGATGTCAGATTTCCCACTGGATCCGGTACGGAGTCAGTGCATGTGCTTTCACTTGTGTGTCTGACCTGTGGACTGGAGAAGCGCATTGCATGTATTTGTTTCAACCTCATTCTCAAGTAGTAAGGTGCCATCTTCTGAGTCATCTTGACCTTTTCAGGTACATACATATGCATGAGACATTTGTCAATATTTAAATACTCTTTAGATGATACAAAGAGACATTACGGAGTTGCTGTCCAATTAACTGCATGAATCATTTTGGAGGATTATCCAATTAGTGACGAGCATATTGATCATTGGCTCATGTTAATTAGACAGCCATAATCGTTTTAAAATACATAGGAAACAATATCCGCTTTAGAAAGGTATGTTTAAGTATAAGTTTAATCTCTGAGGTACTTAGGAAACTGCCCTTATGGGAATAATTTTACAGGGTCATAATACTCGGTAAAAATCCTAACAATTCTCTGACTCATTATTAAAATTCAAGATCGCAGTGCACCATATACCAAATGATGTATTGTACATAATGACTTTCTTATTCAATTTTTCTAATCTCTATTTTTCATCCCTCGGTTTTTTTTTTCCCTCAGTAATTGTCCAGAGCTTTAAATAAAAGAACAGTGGTGATTGAATCTTCACACGTCTTTATTTTTAGACTCACATCTTAAAATCTGCAGAACGAGTGGCAGAGAGTGTAAGAGAAAAATGTGTGTGGAGACGGTGCATGAAAATCATGGTAGGTTGTCCCGTGTCCTTCAGCCCAGCAGACTGACAAGGAAGGGGAAAACCGTGGAGGGAAGCTCAGCTTTGCCGTCTGTTTTGGAAGAGGCTGCCTGTAGATATCAGGATATGTGCCTGGGAGGATGGCTCTGGGGGACTCCTCTGGAAAAAAGCTGTGCACAAACAAGAACCCCGGTCTTGTCAACTGGACACCCAGGTCAAAGGTCAGGACCAAGCAGACACTCTGTGGAGTGTAAGTTAGATTTGGGGACCCAAACTGAAATGGAGTTTGTCCCCCATATCCTCCACCTGTCTCTTGTCTGTGGAAAAACTTCAGCCAAAGAGTAAGTTTCAACTTGAGAGAAGTGAAAAAAAAAAAAAAGCAGAAACAGGAAAACAGTTCAGCAAGACTAAAGCGTTTAGGCATGAAGCACAGACGAGCACGTCTAGCTCCTCCTCCAGGGCTACGGACGATATTCTGAGCCACGTCCTGCAAGCTGTCTCGTAGATACTGAAACCCCCAGCAGGTGCAGAAGTTAACTACTCGAGGACCAGACAGACACCAAGACATAAGCGGACATCATTCCGAGAACTGGCCTCAAGCAAACGGGAGCAAAACCACCCTGGAAGGGAAGACCAACCGTACTTACAAGAATCAAGATGACACTGATCAGACCACGGGTGGCCTCCTTCAACATGACCACCAGAGCTGACTGCTGTATTTCTGCATGTACCCCTCTCGCTTCTGCCTATAAAATCTCTTGCCCCATGACTAGCGGTGACGGGGAACTTGGTCTCTCAACAGCAGTATCCCCTTACCCCTTTCCCCTGTGGTTGCCAGCATCCAAAATACACTTTCCTTTCTACCAACCTGTCCTCTCTAATGGCTTCTGAGACAAGAGCAGAGGGACTCCACTTTCAGTTACACGAGAAGCATCTCCTTACCAGAGACATGCTTCCGTCATCTTCAGCGTGAGATCAGAAGCTTGCTTGGGTTTCCTGCAAGCTTCTTTTTATGTTGAACCCTAACGCGTTCATGCAGAGCCTTACTGCACAACCGTGGCTCTGTTACTGTCGCCAGAATGATTCTTCAGTCTTGAATATTCACATCCTGGGTACCCACTGCTCATGTAACAGTGCAGACGGGACTCTGGTAAACACCCCTGAATGGACTCATTGTTCTGTGTCCCTCAGGGCTCCGCACTGCCTCTCCAGGCGGTGCTTGGACAAAAACACACACACACACACAAGAAATTCTAGAAGAGCTTGTTGCTTGAACAAGAAAGAGTACTAACTCCTTTCCAAAAGAGAAAGACACTTAAAAAAAAAAAGAAAAACAAGTGTCCACTCTGCGATCACGTATAATCACATAACGCATGCACTGAGACCAGGTAGCAATATGCCCTTGTAGTTGTTTTAATCGCTCAGTTGTGTCCGACTCTTTGCAACCCCATGGACGGTAGCCCACCAGGCTCCTCTGTCCGTGGGATTCTCCAGGCAAGAATACTGCAGTGGGTTGCTGTTTTCTTCTCCAGGGGCTCTTCCCGAACCAGGGATTGAACCCATGTCTCCTCCATTGGCAGGCGAATTCTTTACCAGGGAGCCACCAGGGAAGCCCAGAAATATGCCCTGAGAGGTCATTATGCTTGTGTGTAGAAGGTCACTGATGACTGACCTTTCCAGTATCTGAGACTGAACGGTAACAACAGACGTAGGGTAGGTTCAGAAATAAGCAGGAGGTGAGAGTTGTGACCGTGAGTGCAGAAGATGCTAAAACTGGATAACACTGACAGATGGTGTTTGTCAACCACATTGGGACGCATGGGGAACTCGTTCATTTATACACACTCTTGTTCTTCTTTAAAAGGTTGGTGGTGAGAGAGAGGGGGAAAGGATGGATTTGGTCCATCCTGGTTCCCTGGAGACTTGAGAGAAGAACGGAGGCAGATATCTATCATTCTGCAGGGGATACGAAAAACCAAGGAAGGTTACTGCTTGCTAATGATGCTTTTCCCCTTTCATCAGAAGATTGAGCTGGGACTGGGCATTGGTGAGATGGAGCTGATTTGATGAAAGAACAAGGGGCAAGGGGGAAGGGTGTGGGGGTTAGACCTCGACAGTCTAGAGAGGTGATGGTAGCAATTGAAGTCAGATGGAAAAGGTACTGCTAGGGAAATCTGCAGAGAGGAAGAACTTTAGTGTCTCATTCACGGTGGACGGTTAATAAAGGGGTGAGCGTTGAGGTCCCTGAAACAGCAAACAAACCATGATGAGTTTCCTTTGAGGGTTGAGTGTTAGGTCCATCCATGTTCCATATTTTGTTTGCACGATGGCTTGGCTTATGACGAGGGAAGTGATCCTTTTCACGAGCTATTTCTGCAAGTACACATCTCCTCCATCGAGCCACATAAGAATCAGCTTGCATGAGACCTCCCTGCTGGTTGTGGCTAAGCCTCTATGCCCCCAAGGCAGGGAGCCCAGGGTTTGATGCCTGGTCAGGGAACTAGATCCCACATGCCACAGCTAAGAGTTTTCATGAAGACCCAGAGCAACCAAAGAAAGAAAGAAATATTAAAAAAAAACAAAAAAAAAGAATCACCTTCCTACATCTTGGAAGGAAATGAACAAGAGGAGTTACTAGCATCATCCCTTACACTGGAACCTCTCACCACACTGTGAAAATTGCCCTGTCAGTCTGGCTGGGGACCACAGAGATGACACGCAAAATTTTTTTCTTCTCCTTTTCTTGCAGCAATAATTTTGGCCTCGAGGCATGAGATTTGATCATGAAACGAGCTACAGACTAAAGCACAGGCAGATGGCAGAAGCCTGAGTCCGGTATAAGTCATGACCAATAAGTCCTGACATTAAACAGCCCCGGAGGAGGGCATGGCATCCCACTCCAGCATTCCTGCCTGGAGAATCCCCATGGACAGAGGAGCCTGGTGGGCTTCAGTCGGACACGACTGAAGCGATTTAACATATGCACGACATTACAAGGGCACAGCTCGAACCAGTGAGATTGGGTGAAGCGATTGGGAGGCATGCCTCTTGATGTTTGTGGCTCCTTTCATCAGGGTGCTTAACAAGGTCAAGGCGACATGCAGGGAATGAGTGCAAGTGTACTGTTGGAGCCCAGAACCCTCCGTGAGCACAGGGCTTGGTCCCAGCTTCCCAAACATAACACGTGTAAAAGGGAGGGAACCTGGAAAGAAAGTGATCATCACGTTGGAGGCGTTCTGAGTGATTGCATCTCCTGGGGAGCCTTGGTCACCAAAGGCACTGTGCGTGTGTCTGTGGGTGTGCGTGTGTGTGTGCGTGTGGGTGTGTGTGTGTGGGTGTGCATACAGGCAGGTGTGCTATTTACAATCAAAGACAACACATATTGTCTCTTCCCTGATCGGCTCCCACATGTGGTACAGATGTGGTATTTTCCACACATGGGGTACCAGGTGAGGGTTGCTGACTTGGCTGAGTGCAGGCAGCTGGATTTCTCTGTTGGAATCCGTGACTGCTGCTTGCCCTGCTGGGAAGGGGTGGGCTTTTGCGTTTCCTTCAAAGCGACAATTAAATTTAAACTGTCAAGGACGTCACGGGGAGGTCTCCATGCCAACTGTGAGATGAGCCACGGACCTTCCAGGCACACTCACTCACATCGGTTGAGGTTTTGTAATTAACCCAGTAGCTACTTCAACCACGAGGCCCGCAGGGGACATGGAGATCCTGTCTCCTCGACATCCTGGGGAGTTTCCAGGTTAGTGACACAACAGCAAGGCTACCACTGGAGCGCAAAAACCTCAAGAAAGCGTGCTGTGTCCTTCACACATGGGAAGAAGAGGAGGAAAATGGAATCCATACCTGCTGTTCTTCATGATTTCTCTTCCTGACTCACTTTGCAAACCCCTTTACAAGCTCTCTGGATTCCCATAAAGAAGTCACAGAAGCTGGTGATGGAGGAATATTTTGGTCCCTCGTCATGTTTTCCTAATTACCTCCTCCAGCTCTCCATTCTACGAGTTTATTTAGTAAACAGCTTGCTCATCAATACTTTAGCAATGAAAACACAGAATGCTTCCTTTAAAGAGAAAAAAGAAGTAACGCAGCATGAAGCCAAAATTCTTACTAGGTAAGGAGAAGCTTTTTGAGGGTCCATCATTTTTCAAGATAGAAGGGCGACTTTTCATCTCACTTTAAGAGGCATCAGACACAGAAAGCTCATTATCAGAGATGCTTAGATGGGTACTTCTTGTTGCTTCTTACCCCAGAAATCCCCATGTTTGTGTGAGTCATATTTTACCGGTGAAAACTTATAAATTATGCAAGATATTTTTACAGGAGGAGGAATTTAGTGAGCACTTAAGCAGAAGCAGAGTTGGTGTTTCTGAAGCCTCGAGAGAGGTTTAGAGAAGAAGAATTATGGTCAAGCATCAACTCTGGTGGCTCAGACGATAAAGAATCCATCTGCCAATGCAGGAGACTTGAGATGGATTCTTCAGTGGGGAAGATCTCCTGGAGGAGGAAATGGCAAGCCACTCCACTATTCTTGCCTGGAGAATCCCATGGACAGAGGAGCCTGGTGGGCTACAGTCCATGGGGTCACAAAGAGTCTGACACGAATGAAGTGACCTCACTTTGAAAGTGTTGATGCTTTTGAACTGAGATGCTGGAGAAGACTCTTGAGAGTCACTTGGACTGCAAGGAGACCAAGTCAGTCAATCCTAAAGGAAATCAACCCTGAATATTCATTGGAAAGATGGATGCTGAAGTTGAAGCTCCAATACTTTGGCCACCTGATGTTAAGAGCTGACTCATTGGAAAAGACCCTGATGCTGGGGAAGGTTGAGGGCAGGTGGAGAAGAGGGTGATAGAGGAGGATTTGGTTGGATGGCATCACCAACTCAATGGACATGAACTTCAGCAAACTCCTTCCCTCTTCTCATATCTTCTTCCCTCTCCAGATGGTACATTTTTTCTCTCTCATCCATAGTTCCAACAGGGTAATCTGCGATTCTTTTGCTCATTTCCTGACCTTCCCTGCTTCACCAGCAGGCATGCAGGTTTGTCTTTATCCCTCTACTCAAACTATTTCACTGGAGGGAATTCATCCATGAGATCAGAGGGGATAAGTTCACATGGAAACAGTTGCAGGTTACTGGACAAGGGTCAGACATAGCAGCAAAGTGCGGAGCAAGCTCATCCTGAGGCATCCCACGTTCTTTTCAGAGGCAAGGAGTGCACTCAACTTAGAGGAAGGCAAAGGAACTGCAAAGGAAGCAAGGTGATGAAGATCTGGGATACCTGAAAGGCCATGGGTGTGTGAGGATTGCTGATGGCCTGGGGGTCCTTCTGAGTCAGAAGTAAAAGAAATGAGTGAAGGTCGCTCAGTCATGTCCGACTCTTTGCGACCCCATGGACTATACAGTCCATGGGATTCTCCAGGCCAGAATCCTGGAGTGGGTAGCCTTTCCCTTCTCCAGAGGACCTTCCCAGCCCAGGGATCAAACCCAGGTCTCCTGCATCGTAGGTGGATTCTTTAGCAGCTGAGCCACCAGGGAAGCCCAAGAATGCTGGAGTGGGTAGCTTATCCCTTCTTCATCGGATCTTCCCAACCAGGGAATCGAATCAGGGTCTCCTGCATTGCAGGCAGATTCTTTACCAACTGAGCTATGAGGGAAACCCAAAGGAAGTGGCAGGATACAAATTCCCCCCTGACCTTGGGTGGTTAGAGGTGGAGAAGCAGGATGGTGGTTTCTGCCATGGCTCAAGAAATTATAGGGCAGAGGAATGAGATAAGAATGGATTACAGCAATTGGTAAACCTGGGCTCAGAACTGAAGGAAAGAACCTTTTCATTGGAAATAGGAGGTTGGGAAGGGCAGCAAGGCTAACATGTACCAGTCAGAGAGTAGAAAACACAGATGAGGCCCAAACTCATCAGCAACAGAGATAAACTGTTTTTCCTGGAAGAAAACTCAAGGAGAAATGACAAATGTGATAAATGCCTTCACAAGAGATACAATAAAGTGAAGTCACTCAGTCGTGTCTGACTCTTTGTGACCCCATGGACTGTAGCACACCAGGCTCTTGTGTTCCTGGAATTTTCCAGGCAAGAATACTCAGTGGGCTGCCATGCTCTCCTCCAGGGGATATTCCCAACCCAGGGATTGAACCCGGATCTCCTGCATTGCAGGGTCAGACTCTTTACTGTCTGAGCCACCAGGGAATCCCAAGAGATGCAATGGATTATAGCTATTTTATGTAATTTTAAACTTTTTTTCAATGTGGACCATTTTTTAAAACTCTTTAATGATTTGTTAAAATATTTATTCTGTCTTTGTGTGTGTGTGTCTCATTTCTTTCTTTTTTGGGGGGGAGGGGGTGGACAAGTCATGTTGCACTTCCCTAGTGGTAAAGGACTTCCCTCAGACCGTAAAGCGTCTGCCTACAATGCGGGAGACCCAGGTTCAATCCCTGGGTCGGGAAGATCCTCTGGAGAAGGAAATGCCAACCCACTCCAGTCTTCTTGCCTGGAGAATCCCTTGGACAGAGGAGCCTGGTGGGCTACAGTCCATGGGGTCGCAAAGAGTTGGACACGACTGAGGGACTTCACTTTCACTTTCATGTTGGGCTTTCCTGATGGCTCAGTGGTAAAGAATCTGTCTGCAAAGCAGGAGTCACAGGAGACCCAAGTTCAATCCCTGGGTTGGGAAGATCCCCCGGAGGAGGGCATGGTAACCCACTCCAGTCTTCTTGCCCACAGAATCCTATGGACAGAGGAGCCTGGTGGGCCCCCGTCCATAGAGTCACAGAGTCAGACACGACTGCAGCAACTTAGCACATGGGGGATCTTAGTTCCCTGATCAGGAATCCAACTCATGCCTCCTGCGTTGAAAGGTAAAGTCTTAACCACTGGACTGCCAGGGAAGTCCCAGGCTATTTTATTTGGATGTATGAATTATAAAATCTGAACAAGCTGATACAGGAAATTGCAGATCCTCAAAATGAGACATGGACTTTTCGATAAATAACAGGGACTGACGGTGCTTGACAGCTGATGGGCACATGTGTATGAATCCCCAAAGTATAAATTTTAAGTTTCAAAAAGTGGTTAGTTCTCAGCTGATGACAGGCAGGACCTGTTCTGAACAAGTGAGCCCGTAGGACTGTCTTTTCTGAGCTCCACCAGCCCTCAACTCAATTTACTCGGTCTCTGAGGACATCCGACACTTCTGCCACTGAGTTGTCTCAGTTAAACGAGATGCTGTCAGTTCTCAAGATGGATACCTTTTTTACGTTCTGGGAGAAACTCTTTGTGGATAATCAAGAGCTATTTTTCTCTACCGCTGAGAGGGATTTTCTGAGAGGCACGTTCTCACATGAACGGCTTTGGGCAAATAATTGTGTCGATTTAAAGATGGCCAAGACCACACACTAAGCTCTCAGATAAATATCTATCCTTAAAAACAAAAAAATCACAGCGTCAAGCCATCTCGGTTAAGTAGTCACCGGACGAGAGCAGACGCCGCACACAAGCTCATCGTCTGCTTGGCCGGCATCCAAAGCTAAGTGTCCTTTATAGGATCAAGGTGAAATGAAATGAGGGGCCATGTGAGCATGACACAGACGTGCCGTGGGTTTTCTACCAGGCTTCGAATCGATCCTCGTAGAGGAAGGGGAGACTCACAAACAAAATGCGAGAGGAGCATCCATCTACCTGGGTGAAAGGTGAGCCCCCGGGGGCCCACCAGCTCCAAGTCAGACAAAGGATGGATGAGACAGCAGTCAGGTGATTACGGGGGCTCTGGGCAAAGGCACTGAGAAGCCACACCATCAAGGTGACTGGGAGACGTGGCAGTGAGCAGGATGAAATTGCATGTGCTGCGTGACATGGACATGGACCACCCTGAGGACACAGCTACGGGGGAGTCAAGCTGTGCAGCTGCCATCCTAGCTTAAGTGGCTGGTCCCAAAGACAAGCATCCCACAGCAATTGCAAGGAGAGAGTTCTGTCCAGAGAAAGGTGTTCACAGCTGCCACGCAGGATAGATGACGTGGATGTGAAAAGTGCTCTCCTCTGCAAGCATCCTGCCCAGACAGCAGCTCTGACTCTGGAGGGTAACTGTGAAAGTGAAAAGTCGCTCAGTCGTGTCTGAATCTTTGCTTCCCCATGGAGTATACAGTGCTTGGAATTCTTCAGGCCAGAATACTGAAGTGGGTAGCCTTTCCCTTCTCCAGGGGGCATCTTCCCAACCCAGGGCTCGAACCCAGGTCTCTGTCATTGTGGGTGGATTCTTTACCAGCTGAGCCATAAGGGAAGCCCAAGAATCCTGGAGTGGGATAGCCTATCCCTTCTCCAGGGGATCTTCCCAACTCAGGAATCAAATAGGGGTCTCCTGCACTGCAAGCAGATCCTTTACCAACTGAGCTACGAGGGAAGTCCATGACTTTAGAGATGCTCGTATGTTTTCAGTTGATCAGAGCCTAAGACTTGCTTGTCCTCTCATGAGCTGGGTCAGTGCACTGATCCCTTCTTTTGGGGTTTCCCATATCACCAATGTGTCAGTCGTTCAGTAGTGCCTGACTCTTTGCGGCCCTGTGGACTATAGCCCAGCAGGCTCCTGTGTCCACAGGATTTTCCCAGGCAAGAATACTGGAGTGGGCTGCCATTTCCTCCTCCAGGGGATTTATAATTGGTTTTCACAAAGAGCTCTTCTCTGTTCAGAACATGGTTAATCAATTTCAGAACTATTGACATTTGGGACCAGATCATTCCTTTTTCATCAGGGGAGGCAAGTTTGATCCCTGGATGGGGAAGATCCCCTGGAGGAGGGTGTGGCAACCTGTTCCAGTCGTCTTGCCTAGAGAATCCCATGGACAGAGGAGCTTGGTGGGCTACAGTCCATGGGGTCACAGTTGGGCACGACTGAAGCGACTGAGCATGCACAGATGCACACACAATCCCTTTTTTGTAGACAGCTGTCTTAAGAGGTTTAGCAACACTGACCCATGGGAAACAGAGACCAGCAACTCCACTGCCCTCTCCCCAGCTGTGACGATCAAAATGAATCCAGACATTTCCAGATGGCCACTGAGGAAACAATTGCTCCTTGCTGCAACCCACCAGCATGGGGTATCAGTTGAGCTCAGTTGCTCAGTTGTGTCCGACTCTTCACAACCCCATGGCCCGCAGCATGCCATGATTCTCTGTCCATCATCAACTCCCAGAGTTTGCTCAAACTCATATCCATGGAGTCAGTGATGCCATCCAACCATCTCATCCTCTGTCGTCCCCTTCTCCTCCTGCCTTCAATCTTTCCCAGCATCACGGTCTTTTCCAGTGAGTCGGCTCTTTGCATCAGGTGGGCAAATTATTGCAGCTTCAGCTTCAGTGTCAGTCCTTCCAATGAACAGTCAGGAACTGATTTCCTGAATGGAGTATGCTGGAGGCATGGAGTGTGCTGACATTTCAATCCACGGGTAATTTCCTCCTTTGCTTTCATCCTTTTCTGATGAATTCCTTTCATAGGTTTCAGACACTTCCCCCCAAGAGAGTTCAATGTGCAACCTGCAGATGCATGACTACTGCTAACATAACTACTGACCTTCACCAGCCTATGGACAGCAGTGCTGCCGGCAAGGTCGGTGATGGTGCGCACGCCTCCTGGGTTGCCATGGCAACACGGGCATCTCTCGTCCAAGGGCCTGGGAGCTCTCAGTGTCCAGTAGCCCCCTGGACATCCATTCAGAAGAAACACAGTAAGGTGTCGACAGAAGCTCCTGTCTCAGTGATCCTCCCGTATTGCTCCACTCTGTTGAATCATCTATTATTCCTTTATGTTCCCTAGGTGAATTACTGGAGGCTGGTGGATCTGACTGCCAGGCGACTGGACATTTCTGCAAAGGGAATTCAATTCAGAGCACCAGCAAGACAGGTCCCACATTCAGGAACTATTCCCTCCTGGTGGAGAGAGTAGGTCTACCGTGTTCATTGGAGTCTAACATGCTCATCGGTCCTGCCTGCTACCCCTGGGAGTAAATGCATTCCACTCCCCAGTCCTTGGGTTGACTGTGATGAAGCGATTGTATTCCTTCTGAGTTCCGGAGGCTCTGCCCCAAACCATCCCACTGTGGTTTTTAATCATCTTGAAGAGCCATAAGCGTTGGGATGGAATATAAGAAAGGTGATATCCCTGTGGGTTGATGGAGACTTGAAGGAGCATTCTCAACCCAGGAATGAGGTAGATCCAACATGACCAGTCTGTCAGGACTCTGGTGGACACATTCCACCTATCCAACTGTTTAGTTCAATTCAGTCGCTCAGTCATGTCCAACTCTTTGGGACTCCATGGACTGCAGCACACCAGGTCTCCCTGTCCATTGCCAACTCCTGGAGTTTGCTCAAACTCATGTCCTTTGAGTTGGTGATGCCATCCAACCATCTCATCCTCTGTCGTCCCCTTCTCTTCATGCCTTCCATCTTTCCCAGCATCAGGGTCTTTTCCAATGAGTCAGTTCTTCACATCAGGTGGCCAAAGGATTGGAATTTCAGCTTCAGCATTAGTCCTTCCAATGACTATTCAGGACTGATCTCCTTTAGGATTGACTGGTTAGATCTCCTTGCAGTCCAAGGGACTCTCAAGAGTCTTCTCCAACACCACAGTGCAAAAGCATCAATTATTCAGTGGTCAGCTTTCTTTATAGTCCAACTCTCACATCCATACATGACAACTGGAAAAACCCTAGCTTTGACTAGATGGACTAATTCTTGAGTGTAATAGCTGTTTCTGTAAGGGTTTCTGGAAGCAGATGCCTCCTCCAATGTGAGTGAGCTTTGTCCAGTCCCCTGACGACAAGGACAGAAGAGGAGGCTGCGGGAGGGGAACTTCCCTCTCTCTGCTTTAGCCTGGCCACCCCCTACTCCTGCCCTTAGCAACTGTCCAATCTGTTTCCTGGGCCTCTGGACTGGAACGAGGGAAACACTGGTTTTCCTGGGAGTCTCAGCTTCTTCCAGCAGTGGAAGCGAATTGCCGCAAACTGGGGAGGTTAGAACGATAGAAATTGCTCTCTCCTAGTTCTGGGAAGTTCAAGATGATGGCACATGGGTGAGAGCCGATGAGGGCTCTCTTCCTAGTTTAGAGCCTGTATCTTCTGGCTGTGTCATCCCAAGGTGGGGGGAGCTCTCTGGGGTCCCTTTATAAAGATGCTAAACACATTCATGGGGCTCCACCCTCATGACCAAAGCACCTGCCAAGGGCCTCACCTCTTGATACCATCACACTGGGCTTAGGATGTCAATGTATGGATTTTGTTCAAATCCCAAAAGATGATGCTGTGAAAGTCCTGCACTCAATATGCCAGCAAATTTGGAAAACTCAGCAGGGGCCACAGGACTGGAAAAGGTCAGTTTTCATTCCAATCCCAAAGAAAGGCAATGCCAAAGCTGT
>NW_011476209.1:45355-52638 GCF_000754665.1 Bison bison bison | reverse complement strand
TGCTCTCATCTCACACGCTAGTAAAGTAACGCTCAAAATTCTCCAAGCCAGGCTTCAGCAATATGTGAACCGTGAACTTCCTGATGTTCAAGCTGGTTTTAGAAAAGGCAGAGGAACCAGAGATCAAATTGCCAACATCCACTGGATCATGGAAAAAGCAAGAGAGTTCCAGAAAAACACCTTTCTGCTTTATTGACTATGCCAAAGCCTTTGACTGTGTGGATCACAATAAACTGTGGAAAATTCTGAAAGACATGGGAATACCAGACCACATGACCTGCCTCTTGAGAAATCTGTATGCAGGACAGAAAGCAATAGTTAGAACTGTACATGGAACAACAGACTGGTTCCAAATAGGAAAAGGAGTACATCAAGGCTGTATATTGTCACCCTGCTTATTTAACTTATATGCAGACTACATCATGAGAAACGCTGGACTGGAAGAAACAAGCTGGAATCAAGATTGCCGGGAGAAATATCAATAACCTCAGATATGCAGATGACACCACCCTTATGGCAGAAAGTGAAGAGGAACTCAAAAGCCTCTTGATGAAAGTGAAAGTGGAGAGTGAAAAACTTGGCTAAAGCTCAACATTCAGAAAACGAAGATCATGGCATCCGGTCCCACCACTTCATGGGAAATAGATGGGGAAACAGTGTTAGACTTTGTTTTTTGGGGCTCCAAAATCACTACAGATGGTGACTGCAGCCATCAAATTAAAAGACGCTTGCTCCTTGGAAGGAAAGTTATGACCAACCTAGATAGCATATTGAAAGCAGAGACATTACTTTGCCAACAAAGGTCCGTCTAGTCAAGGCTATGGTTTTTCCTGTGGTCATGTATGGATGTGAGAGTTGGACTGTGAAGAAGGCTGAGAGCCAAAGAATTGATGCTTTTGAACTGTGGTGTTGGAGAAGACTCTTGAGAGTCCCTTGGACTTCAAGGAGATCCAACCAGTCCATTCTGAAGGAGATCAGCCCTGGGATTTCTTTGGAAGGAATGATGGTAAAGCTGAAACTCCAGTACTTTGGCCACCTGATGCAAAGAGCTGACTCACTGGGAAAGACCCTGATGCTGGGAAAGATTGAGGCCAGGAGGAGAAGGGGACGACAGAGGATGAGATGGCTGGATGGCATCACTGACTCGATGGACGTGAGTCTGAGTGAACTCTGGGAGTTGGTGATGGACAGGGAGGCCTGGCGTGCTGCGATTCATGGGGTCACAAAGAGTCGGACACGACTGAGCGACTGAACTGAACTGACAGTCTCAAGCCATGACAGAGAGCAGAGAGCTGGCAGAGAGTGGACCATAGGAGTTTTTGTTTGCCATTACTGCACACTGAAGTGATATCATACGGTATTTATCTCTTTCTGACTTACTTCACTTACTGTGATGATCTCTAGGTCCATGTTGCTGCCAATGGCACAATTCTGTTCCTTTTTATGACTGAGTCATATTCAGTGGTATCTATGCACCAATTCTTCTGTATCCATTTCTCTGCTGATGAATATCTAGGTGACTCCCATGTCCTGGCTACTGTAAATAGTGCTGCTAACAACACAGAGGTGCACGCATCTTTTCGAGTTAGTGCCTTGTCCCGATATATGCCCAGGAGTGCAGCCATGAATTTCTCGTCCTTGGAACAGTGTCTGTTCCTAAGCAGGTCCTCAGAAACCACTGGCCATGGAAACCACCAGCTCTGCGTCTTGACTAGGAAACTTCTGAATGTCCTGGGTACACCTGCCTGGACTGTGAGTCTATATTCTAATTGGTTATGAAGCATATTCTAAGAAGACTTTCCCTGGGGAGCAAGATTGAGGGGCACATGGGTTTGCAGTAGAGGAAGACCACACAGCAAGAGAAGGGGGACCTACTTAAAGCCAGTCATCTTCCACCTTGAATAAGGGAACCATGGCCCGATGGACTTTGTGGGGGTCAGTGCACATTCAGGAGAAATCCATTTTTAATCATTTAATTAAATCTCTAAATTCATATTTAATTTTCTGTTGAAAACATCACGGTCACAACATTGAGCAATCTCTTGATCCCCTAAATGTTAAAATTAAATCAGTGGTGTTTGAAAGCTTAGTTCCAATATCATGAATATGCTTAATATTTTCCCCCTTTGGGCTCAGAATGACTTTGAAAAATGTCACACATGAGAAGGATCATTGAGAAGAGAGAGAGGGGGAAAACAGGAAAAGAGTGAGTAAGGAAACATTTGAAGGAAGTTCTCAAAACAGAAGACAAACATCCCCGAAAGAAGAGAACAAGTGACAGAGTGGGAATAAATAGAGTATGGAAAATGAATCCTTAAAATGCCAGGAGAAAGAACCAGCTTGAGAACAATTGTTTAGAAGAGCATTTCTCAAAGTAATGTTACTTTTTATAAGGATAACACGCACTCACTGTGAGGCACTTAGCAAATACGGAAAAGCATACAAAGGGAATAAAAATCACGCAAAGTCCACCCTAACAAGAAAAGCATTTTAATGTTTTGTGGGTATTTCTTTCCAGTCCTTTTTGTATGCCTTTAATTTTACAAAATGGGGGGCACATTCTAAAAGCGATTTTACGCTGTACTTTTTTTCAAATCCATATTTTGTTGTGAGTGTTTTCTCATGTAAAGTAACATTCAAAAGCATGACTTTTATTAGCTGTAACAGGAAAGAACAAACAGAAACCCATGGGAATACTGACCAGAACCTTTTTTGGGTGCAGTTTTCAAGCTAAGAGTGAATGCTTGAAAAAAAAAAAGGTATTTTAGGACGCATCAAAAAAATATGAAATTCAGATTTCAGTGTATCTACATGAATTTTATGGGAACACAGTCACTCATATTCCTTTCACACTGACTGTGATTGCTTTTGGCCCCATAAGGGCAGTTGGAAAATTGTGATGGAGACTCTATGATCCTCAAAGCCTGAAGTATTTATTCATACTATCTGGCTTCTTACAGAAAAAGTTTGCTGACTGCTGAGCTACATAATTGTGTAACCTCTGCAAATATCATAATTCATACATTTTATCAGATTTTCATCTTTTATAATTAATGTTTCCTTATTATTGAGCACTGCGGAGTTTTCCCTTGCTACTCCAGATAACAGTGTTGTGACTTATCTTGACCTGAACTGTGGGTGACGTCTCTGAATCTCGTTCTGGGTAATTCATCATGGATCAAAGGTCACGGGTATTTTTAAACCACCTCATCTCCTGTTCTCCAGAAAGGCAGAGAGTACCTCCTGTTTTACACCAAGGAAGCTTATAAGAAATGGGAGTTGTGCATCAGCGTCATAGAGTTTCCTCGTGGTGGTGGTGATTTAGTCCCTCGGTCCTATCCAAAACTTGTGACTCCATGGGGGTGGTTTAGCGCTTCAGTCGTGTCTAACTCTTGTGATCCCATGGACTACATTCCACCAGGCTTCTCTGCCCATGGCATTTCCCAGGCAAGAGTCCTGGAGTGGGTTGCCATTCCCTCCTCCAGTGAATCTTCCTGACTCGGGGATCAAATTCATGTCTCTTGCATTGGCAGGAGGGCTTTTAAAGGACTGAGTCACTAGGGAAGCCCCACGGGTTTATCATCCCCAGACACCACGGAACTAAGAAATGATTAGTTGGTCTCTTTCTCTGTCTTGCATCCTTCCCACTCTTTCTCAGAGTGCTGGTAGCTAGGAAATGGCCTACATCCACCTGTCCCATGCACAGGGACTGCGGCTGAACCTTCATTTACACCCAGCAGACACTCTGGCTGGTGAGATCAGTGGTCAATCCAGACAGGCATCAGGAGTTAGAATAAGAACACCGGAGAGATCGCTGAGAAGGCAGCAGAGCAGACGGACTGATGCTCACAGAGCAGAATGCAAGGCAGATGGCTCCCCGTCCTGGGATGGGCGGCCAGTACGACAAGCAATTATATAGATCTTCCTGGTGGCTCAGACGGTAAAGCGTTTGTCTGCAATGCAGGAGACCCGGGTTCCATCCCTGGGTCGGGAAGATCCCCTGGAGAAGGGAATGGCAACCCACTCCAGGACTCTTGCATGGAAAATCCCATGGACAGAGGAGCCTCGTAGGCTACATTCCATGGTGTCGCAAAGAACTGGACATGGCTGAGCAACTTCACTTTCACTTTCACTTTAAATTTCAGTGCAAGGCGAGTCTCTCCACTATATCCACAGAGCATGTGAAAGAGAGGCAACGCTGGATACCATCACGGTCTGCTTTGTTAATCTGACTGAGGAAAATGGTATATCGGTCATTGGTGCTACTCCTGTTAGCTGCCCATTTTTCTCTAGCAGGGAGTTCATAGTTTTTTGAATGACTTTGAAAGACCTCTGTATATTTTAAGATTAATAACTGCCTTTTTCCTCTTAAATCCAATTTATGCAGGATTTCCATCGGTTTTTGATGCGTATGACTTGCAAATGGAGAATATCGGATTAGGCAAGGTTAAACAAGACTGTTTAAAGCCAGACATCTCAAGGCCAATTTGATGTGGTGAATTGTGAATCAGCAAGTGGGGAATCAAGATGTGACATTTCCCAAAATTATTGAGGATGGGAAACTGTATTTATTAGCCATCTTTCAGAATATGCTTTAACTTTTTCATAGCAAAATATGGGAACCTGTGGTAGGAAGCATAAAATATATGAGAAACATTCTAAAAGAGACAAAATCCTACTGAAAAAGCTAGCATAAATTAGAAGTTTCATAAAATGGTAAGTACAATATAAATATGTATAAAAAACAATTAATTTCATGGTATCACCTGATAAGGTCAAATTCCAATAGCAAAACAAAAAAAAATCAAGAAATAACTTTAAAGAGAAATATGTAAAAGCTAGAAATAAGATCATAAAACTTTACCAAGCAATATACTCTAAAATTACACTTGTAGCAGTGAACAGCAGAGAAGGCACTGGCACCGCACTCCAGTCCTCTTGCCTGGAAAATCCCATGGACGGAGGAGCCTGATAGGCTGTAGTCCATGGGGTCGCACAGAGTTGGACACGACTGAAGTGACACAGCAGCAGCACCAGCAATGAACAAAAAAGCATGTTCCAGGATGTAAAATATTAATATTTTAACTATTCCCATTTTCCCAAGCAAATTGAAGGTTTGTATGACAATATAAATTCTTAATGGATATTTTTAGAATCTTGTAAGTTTTTTGTTCCCCAAAAGTAATCTGAAATAATTAGTAAGTGATCCAATCTATGAAAGCTTTAAAATTATTAAGAGAAGACTAAGGTGAGATAGGAAACTATTTTATCTATAAGGACCATAAAAAATTCACCCCGATGAAGCCAGGAAGAGATTTCAGAATCCCTCTTAGTGCAGAGTCAGTGAGCTGTATCTTCCAATTAGAGACCACACGATGGACAAAGTCCCAGATGGGGAAGGCTGAAAGAGTCCTTGAAGAAACAGTGGTTGAAAGCTGCTGAAGTCTGACGAGAGATATAATCCTACAGATTCAAGAAGCTGTATGAATACCAAAGAGGATAAACCCCAAGCAATCTATGCCAAGATACATCTTCATAACCCCTGAAAGCCAAACCAAAGAAAAGTCTTGAAAGAAGCCACAGGAGAAAAACACCTTACCTCTAAGGGGAAAAAAAAAAGAAAAGAGCAGATTTCTCAGCAGAAACCAAGGGTATTACCTGGAAATGGCACAATATTTTTTTGCATGCTGGAAAACCATTTCTAAATGAAAGGGAAATGAAGACATTCTCAGATGAAGAATATCTAAGAGAGCATTTCAATGGCAAATTTGCACAAAAAGGCTACAAGAAATTCTCTACCTAGAAGGGAAGTGATAAAAGAACAAATACTGGAACATCACAGAGGAAAAAAGAAACATGATATGCAAAAATATGGATGATTATGCTTTTCTTAACTCCTTAGTGGCTCAGCAGTAAAGAATTTGCCTGCCAATGCAGGAGGCGCAGGTTTGATCCCTGGGCCAGGAAGATCCCCTGGAGAAAGAAATGGCAACCCACTCCAGAATTCTTGCCTGGAAAATTCCTCGGACAGAGGAGCCTGGTGGGCTATAGTCCAGGGGCTTGCAAAGAGTCAGACATGACTTAGCTACTAAAACAGCAGCATGAAGGTGATTCGGATATTTGCTCAAGTGTGATTCAAGATTGGGTGGGACTTAAAACATCTCGGAGAAGTGGTAGCAGCAGTAAACTAAAATTTCTTCTCCTTCAGAGTTTTCTAAAAATCACATTTGAGGGTTGAAGCAAAACCTAGACCATTGTCTCATGTGGTTCTAAGTGTCCGATGAAAAAACACTTAAGATAATTGTAATACAAGTGGGTGAAGGAAAAGAGGTAAGACTTCTACAGTGCACTAATATAGGTAAATGGTGACATCAGTAGACAGATAGTTACAAACTTAAAATAAATCATCTGGAGAAACCACGGTAAATTCATATAGAGAGATCCTCTAAAAACAGTATAAATAAACTAAAAAGGGATTCCGAATAATGTTTAAGTAACCCACAGGAAGCCAGAAAAAGAAAATAGAGAAATGAAAAACGGAGGTAATAAAAAGCACATAATTGAGCCCTAACTTATAAAAATCATATTAAATGTAAATGGTCTAAATATTCCAATTAAAAGACCCACTGATATCCGTTCATGTTAAATACTCGCAGAAATGTAGAAACAGAAGGAAATATCCTCACGTGTATAAAGATGCCCACTTTCACAACCCTTATCCAACATGGAACTGGAAGTTCTAGTCAAAGAAGAAAGTAAAAGGCATATAGGTCGGAAAGGAAGAAATAAAAACTATTCTTAGACCTAACACCAGAAGCAGGATTTATATAACAAATAATTTGTTTCTCATCAAAATTGAAAACTTTGGCTCTGTTAAAGAGAATTAAAAACCAAACTATACAGGGGTAGAAAATATTTGCAAACTATATAGCTGACAAAAAAAAAATCTTGTGTCTAGAATATACAAAGAACCTTCAAGACACGGCAGTGAAAATGCAAACAGTCCAAGTAGAATATGGAGAAAAGTCATAAGCAGACATTGCACTGAAGAAGACGTGCACATGGCAAATAAGGACACGGAAAGATGTTCAACACTGTTAGCCATTCAGTTCAGTTCAGTCCTGTTCAGTCACTCAGTCGTGTCCGACGCTTTGTGACCCCATGAATCGCAGCACGCCAGGCCTCCCTGTCCATCACCAACACCTGGAGTTCACTCAGACTCACGTCCATCGAGTCAGTGATGCCATCCAGCCATCTCATCCTCTGTCGTCCCCTTCTCCTCC